>NC_090739.1:55859489-55861989 GCF_036898095.1 Palaemon carinicauda
CCAATGCAGCCGTTTTTCAGTCCATTACACGAGAAAGGCTTCAGGCATGTCAATTCATATCGGGGGGTTTGGCCACTTTTCATCAACACGTGGGCCATCCTGACTAGTAGAGCCTTTCTGATCACAAACCCTTTTACTACGTTAAGGTATTCCAACTCAGAAAGTGATGCATATATATATATATATATATATATATATATATATATATATATATAAATATATATGTATATATGTATACATATATATATCATATATATATATATATATATATATATATATATATATATATATATATATATATATATTTATGCAAAGTTAATGTTAATGGAGTTTTATCAAATGAATTTCCAGTGAACAGTGGAATGTATTGTCACCTATGCTGTTTATCCTCCTCATGGATTTTGTGATGCGTTGGACAATCAGAGACGGTGAAGAAGGATTGGACTGGATTGGTGATAGGAATTTAGCATATCATGAGTATGCTGATGATGCTGTCCTTATTAGTAGAACATAACAGGATTTGCAATGCTTGCTTTCCAGAATGCATGCAATATCACACGACGTTGGGCTGAAGATAGATCGAAGAAAGACAGAGATGATGAGAACAGGGTATGCACTGGAAGAAATATCATTGGAAGGAGAAAGGATTAATGAGGTTGAATCATTTAAGCACTTAGGAACTATGATCTCTAATACAGGGACTTTGGAATTGGAGTTCAATGGAAGTTTGAAAAAAGTAAATCAGACAATTGCTAGGTTAAGTAAAATTTGGAAATCAAATCGCCTGAAATTACACATGAAAATCAGACTACATAGCAGTTTAGTGAGATCGGTGTTGCTCTATGGACACAAGTCATGGTATGACAATGAAACAATCTCCAATAGATTTAGTAGATTTGAGAACAAAGACCTCAGAAGTATATTGAGAGTTAAATGGTAGGTCAGGATTAGAAGTGAAACTATAAGAGAGATTACTCGAGTACCATATGGTCTACCCTTAAATCTGCACTCTTTGGTGTAGATGCAACAGTTCCTCCTTTACTTAAACCAGATGGCTCAGTCACTCACTGTCCAAAGGAAAAGGCAACCCTTTTGGCTGATGTTTTTGACAGTAAACAGAGTAATGAAAAACTTGAACTTCCTCATTCCTGTTTTCCTGAGGCTAAACTAACTAGTTTAGCTTTTCGATCTCGTGAGATTAAAGCTCTGTTGATGGACCTTGATGCTTATGGAGGTGTAGACCCAAATGGTATTTTTCCTTTGTTTTTTATAAAGACAGCAGATTTCTTAGCTCCAAAGTTATCTGTTATTTTACGCAAGTTAGCAAGAAGAGGAGCTTTTAGCACTTGTTGGAGAATTGGTAATGTTACTCCTCTATGTAAATGTGTTTGTGGTAGCTCAAGTCCCACTGATTACCGCCCAATTTCCATAACTCCCATATTATCTAAAGTTTTTGAACGTCTTCTGGCAAAACGTCTTAATAGGTTTGCTGAAGGTAATCATCTATTCCCTAGTTTGCTATTTGGTTTTCGGAAAGGCCTTGGAGCATGTGATGCCCTTCTTACAATCTCCAATGCAGTACAGAAATCCCTTGATTGTGGTCGGGAAGTTCGTATGATTGGCCTTGATTTTAGTGCTGCCTTTGACCGTGTTAATCATGAGGCCCTTGTTTTCAAACTAAAACAGTTGGGAGTGGGTGGGTCGTTTCTTAGCATTATTATTGATTTTTTAAGTAGTAGATCTCAAAGAGTTGTTGTTGATGGGCACCATAGTGAGTATAGGAATGTGATATCCGGTGTACCACAGGGTAGTGTTCTTGGCCCATTACTTTTCATACTATATACACATGACATGTGGTTTGGCCTAGAAAATAAGCTTGTTGCATATGCAGATGATGCTACTCTCTTTGCATCAATTCCATCCCCTGAATGTAGATCTGGGGTTGGTGAATCCCTTAATAGAGATTTAGCTAAAATTAGTGCATGGTGCAAATTATGGGGTATGAAGTTGAATCCTAACAAAACTCAAAGTATGATTGTAAGTAGGTCAAGGACGGTGGCTCCTCAACATCCGGATCTCAGTATTGATAATGTTTCTTTAAATTTGTATGACTCTTTCAAAATTTTAGGCGTGATTCTTGACAGCAAATTTACTTTTGAGAAACATATAAGGTCTGTGTCTTCTTCAATTGCACAAAAAATTGGCTTATTGAGAAAGTCTTTTAAGATATTCGGTGATCAATCTATTCTGAAGAAGTGTTTTAATTCTTTTATTCTACCTTGTTTTGAGTATTGTTCTCCTGTCTGGTCTTCAGCTGCTGATTCTCATCTTAATTTGTTGGACAGAAACTTACGGTCTATTAAATTTCTTATTCCTGATCTAGATATTAATCTCTGGCACCGTCGATCAATTAGTTCATTATGCATGTTGCATAAGATTTTTCATAACTCTGACCATCCTTTACATTCAGATCTCCCTGGACAATTCTATCCTGTTCGTA
>NC_090739.1:55864489-55876989 GCF_036898095.1 Palaemon carinicauda
TAAGCAGGTCTTCTAGGAGAAGGACACTCCAGAATCAAACCAATGTTTTCTAGTCTTGGGTAGTGCCATAGCCTCTATACCATTGCCTTCCACTGTCTTGTGTTAGAGTTCTCTTGCTTGAGGGTACACTCGGGCATACTATTCTATCTCATTTCTCTTCCTTCTGTTGTAATTGTTCAGTGGCCACTCTCCTCTTGGTAAGGGTAGAAGAGACTCTTTATCTATGATAAGCAGGTCTTCTAGGAGAAGGACACTCCAGAATCAAACCAATGTTTTCTAGTCTTGGGTAGTGCCATAGCCTCTATACCATTGCCTTCCACTGTCTTGTGTTAGAGTTCTCTTGCCTGAGGGTACACTCGGGCACACTATTCTATCTTAATTCTCTTCCTCTTGTTTTGTTAAAGTTTTTATGGTTTATTTAGGGAATATTTATTTTGATGTTGTTACTGTTCTTAAAATATTTTCTTTCTCCTTATTTCCTTTCCTCGCCGGGCTGTTTCCCTGCTGGAGCCCCTGGGTTTTGTATTATCCTGCTTTTCCAACTAGGGTTGTAGCTTAGCACGTAATAATAATAATAATAATAATGATAATAATAATAATAATAATAATAATAATGATAATATAGAGCCAGACACTTGCTCTTTATTACATAGGGGAGATATATAGACTTATAAAAGTGTAGTTAACGTCAATCCGAAAGGCTAAAAAAAAATAAAAAAAACAGTTAAGCATAATAATTATATTTAATTGTTTTAATGCCCATATGACACAGTGTGTTTCAGTGAATCATCCTATGGATCAGATGACATTTTGAACCATTTTCGTTTTTTTTTTTTTTTTTTTTTTTTTTTTTAGTTGTCAGGGATGATGGGTGAAAGAAGACCATAGAAACACACTAACTGTATCAGCATGTATGCTGGCACTGTTTACGATTATATACCTTTCTCTCTCTCTCTCTCTCTCTCTCTCTCTCTCTCTCTCTCTCTCTCTCTCTCTCTCTCTCTCTCTTTTATGGTATTACTTTATCTTGATATACTATTATGCAGTAACATAAGACCCATTTTAATCGCTTTCAATGTTCACTTACCGTTACGAACGCTCTCTGAGAATAACCAACCACTGAAATTATCATGTTTATCAATCCACGATCTTGTCTGAGTGAGTCAGGAGTCTCGGCGCCGTCCCAAGAGAAGTTCCTCGGAAAAAGCTCAGAAGGAAGGGAGAGATCAAATTATTTTGCTCTCTTGGCGTGCTAAGAAACAAGTGTTTGGACCTAAAGTTATTAAAAGTGTCAATTGTGTTTCTCACCTTTGTGTGTGAGAGACACAATGCCGATTTTCGTTTAATCTGAGACGAAGCAGTAATCTTAAACAGTAAAGTTTATTATATTAGAATGACAAGTGAAAAGTTAGCTTTGCTCTAACGAACCGAGAGACTCCCGTCTTTCTTAACTAAGTACTGTGAAATTATCATATGAACACTTCATGGTTTTACAGATAAAGAATAAAAAACGAGGACAACCCCACCTTTTTTCCTCTACTGAGGATCAGTCTGTGTACTGCAAGTGGTGCATGAGTTTAAATGCAGATTAGTTTTCGTCGTGTAGGAAGATGTATGTGGTTGCACATATCCGGTTGTTACAGTGTAGTCTGTTTGCATCGAGGCATTTTTATATAAACGATACCGAATCTTAAACGAGTTCCATCGACAGAGGACCAATGTCCCGTCAGGATTTTAATTGCTACCCATGAGCGGAAAAATCTTACGAAACATCGGACATAACATTATGAGAATCATGATAAGTGAAACTCTAGTTAGGTGGATACTAGGAATTCCTGAAAATTAAGAGGCTTCTAATGACATCGCAATCATAAAGCATTTCAACTTATTAATGAAATTGTGTTGTTTCCAACGAAGTATGCACACAGAAACTACGAAGCAGTTACTGTAGTAATAGAGTAATTTCTTTCAACTACCTTAAGATGACACTATTACTCCCATAAGCGAATTCTTACATCATTATGATCATGAGCCAAGAGCTGATGTGGAACACGTTTCAGTTCATCCTTGAAGTACACTATCCTAAAACATTATATATTTCATGAAGTCCTTTTTTCCGGCTATTAAACATTTTCAACGAGGCTTTATCCCTTGCAGATTCAAATATTGATTTTACAGATGTGAGGATTACCACGTTTTATCGTCATGTTTCGTTTGCATTTCAAACGTCTATATTCTATCTCCGAAATAGTCCAAGTCCATGAGGGTGAAATTCCAGAGAAGAATGAAAATTAAATGAGGAATGTCAACAAAAACACGGACGTTGTAGATTAATAATCAACTATTACCTGCTACATTAGGTCACCAAATACAGAAGAGAGAGAGAGAGAGAGAGAGGAGAGAGAGAGAGAGAGAGAGAGAGAGAGAGAGAGAGAGAGAGAGAGAGAGAGAGAGAGCTAAAATTAGAATTGCACGTAGTTAATTAACCAGTAATGGAAATATGTTTCACTGTTCCTTATTTAATTAGCTTAAGATGCTACATCTATTCAATTATCAAATATCAAAGCTAGTCAAAGTGTGGATTTAATAATGGCTGACGTAATTTATATACTGTTAAAAAGGGTGGCTGCTTCTCTCAGTCATCCCATTCAAATTCTTCCTATTATAATAAGGCTGATATTCAGTAACTAACAGGTATCATAATAATCAGTACATGCGTATTATTTTCACAATCAATATTCAAACATCAGGATATAGGATTTTTCCTTCGAATCTGTACATTTGAGTCTCTCTCTCTCTCTCTCTCTCTCTCTCTCTCTCTCTCTCTCTCTCTCTCTCTCTCTCTCTCTCATAATTTTTATACATATACTGTATATACTGTATATATATATATATATATATATATATATATATATATATATATATATATATATATATATATTTACTGTATATATATATATATATATATATATATATATATATATATATATATATATATATATATACATATACATATATATATATACCTGTATATATATATATATATATATATATATATATATATATATATATATATATATATATATGTGTGTGTGTGTGTGTATGTATTTATGAAGCTGGTCTAGCATAAGCATAAATATTTCACTTATGTATTTCATTTATGTATTTAAGAGATATATGGCCAGCTTGTAAGGGGAGTTCCACTCATGTAGGTATAAGAAATGTATGTAAATTACATAAGATTTTCGTCCTTCATTTAATTGTATTTTTCATTCAATGCAGTATATGTAAATTTACGTTATTTTCAAGAATTAACTTTTTATTTCGCGTATTTTGTTACGAAGTCTTATGTAACTCGTTTAGGTATACTGTAAGACACACACGAGGAATGAACAGGAAGGATTACACCACTTTTTATGTTTCAACATGGTTAGAAAGTTCTTGGAGATTCCAGAGATAGATTTAATCTTTTTTTTTACTGTCCTGAGAAGTAGCAGGGTGGAGTTAGCTGAGAGACGGTTGCCTTGCAAGTAAGGCTAGTATCTGTATTTCAATTTACTACGTTGGCTACCTTACGCTACTATGTCTTGTCCCCCATGCCACTAGAATGATCTATTAGAATTTTCTAGACAAATTTAGTCCATATAAACCTCAAGAATGCATTACTGCCAGATGAGACCCAACCTATCCCTTTAAAAGAGCCAAAGTTTGCAAGCCCTCTCTCCTCTCAAGTGTATGACCTCTCAAACGTGAATAAGTTTTTACCCAATATATATCGTGTATAGTGTGTTCAAACGTTGATGGAACTATTAAATGTTAAATCAAGTTTAGTGTGTTAATGTAAGTACATAGTCATATAGATTTTTATAACTGGACCTGTGAGATTTAGGTTAAACATTGAAGTGAATTTATTTTGCTTAACTGTTAGGTAACCTCGTGTGATCTAAAAGACGTAAGCGTGACAGTTACATTTATATTAAATTCCATTTAATGTTTAATCATTAGAGTGTTAAAGTGTTAACTATTTTCATTAATTATCAAAATCAAATATTTCTATAAAATCAATTTCCAGTGAATCAAGTGATTGTATAATTTTCATATAGAAACATTTTCTTGTCTTAGTCTAAGGTTTTGCTGAGATTTAATATTTCGAGTGATTTATTTTTGGTGTTAATTCTTTCTAAGTGTTATACCTTTTTATAGGATATATTTATTTTTGTAAAGTGTGTATTATTTCGATCACCAATATTTCCCACAGTGCTTTGCTCGTAATCCCTAACTAAGAACCGAAGTAAGAGTTTAGTTTTTAATATTTCAAGTAAATAATTACTGTCAGGGGTAGATACAATACTTTTAAAGGATATGATATTAAAGACAAAAATATCTATCCTCAAATTGTGAGCAGCGAGACGAGATTCGACTACTGTATTGTTTGGTCTAACCTATCATCACTTTACTGTCATCAGCATTTTGAAAGTAAACCGAGCCTTGATGAGAGAATCTGCTGCGACAAGGAGACTGTCCTGTTTTGTCCAAGATGTCATCTTAATTAGTGAAGTCAGCATATTTTGAGAAACCGAGCCTAAGGGAAATCCTTGTTTATGAAATATGTCATCATGGGTGGACACGTGCTGCCCTTTTGTTACGACTTAACACGTGGTCCAGATTAAATCAGAAATTTCTTCTAGAAGCTTCTATGGCGTGATCGAAGTGGGCGCTTTTGAGGAAGCCAATAGAGACGCAGAATTGTTTAAAAGGCGCCTTCTATGGAAATGACCACTGCCCACTGTAATTAATTCTGCCCATACATGGGTATATAAACTTCAAGAAGAAATTGTCTAAGAGAGATAGGACAAGACATAAGACAAGAGATGAACTATGTCCGAAGTAGATGAGATCCAAGTCCTAACGAGATGAGAAGCAGAGAAGACCAGAAGTCTGATAGAACCAGATTCTAACCTTCCCTTCAGATAACAAACGCCTATATCCAAAATATTCTTATGTCTGAGAAGAAGAGACAAATAGAAGCAGCCAGCATCCATGCTTGTGACGAGAAGTAGCCCACACTTCCTGCAGCCTGCCTTAGTTCAACATTATCATCGAATTCTTTCTGACGTCCCATCTTGATGCCACCCTTTCTGTGACGTCTTCGAATCCGGTCATCGTGCCAGTTTCATCTGAACTTCAGCCGCCCTTCTGCAACGTTCTTAAGCCTGAAACCTCCATACGATTATCGTCTCAGCAGCTGCAGAAAACTATTCCTCAAGTATTTCTACCTTACTGACTCTTCCCTTTTTCTATTGATGTTTTGATTGATTTGATTTGTCAGTTAAAGTAAACGAATTAGTAACATTGAATTTCTCTATATAAATTTATGAATAAACGTGTTGTGTTTTTTCGTGAATTACTTTTTATATTCATTTCCCATATTTCAATGGTTGTTGTTGGAAGCGTTTATTTTAGTTATTAAAAGAACCTGTAACGATTTGAAGATCGTATCATTTACCCTGTTTTGTTTTGAATGTCTCATAAGAGACCTTTGGATATTCATTGTTCATATACATTGCCGTCAGGTGAGTTTGGAGCTCGGAAGTTTATGTAATTCGCCAGCCGTATATATATATATATATATATATATATATATATATATATATATATATATATATATATATATATATATATATATATATATCCCTTTCCTAATGGGGATACCTAAGAGGTAAAAGGTTTTGCGCATCACAATGATGAGAAAAACTATACTAGGCAGGGCCATCCATACTAGGTAGGTTTGTGATTAGCGATCAGACGATAATTTCCCACCATCACCAATCTGCAGTTACCAGCGAAGTTATGAAAACTGGCCAAAACCCAGAAATGAATAAAACAACGCCGTTTCGGCCCCCAATCTCCCACTGTAGGGGGTGCTAAAAATCTCTGGAATAAAACAGACCAGCTCTGAAAACTGAACCTTGCAACGTTATACAACGTCAGGATTCTGTCCAGGAAAGATCTGGCTGAGTTACTAGAATAACTGAAAGAAATAAATATAAAAGGATTAAGCAAAATTACAAGAACTGGGGAATCTTATATAGAGTTAAAAGAGGGCCATATATTTTGCTTCAAAGGACTTGAAGGAAATAGAAAAAAAATAGAGTGGGTTTTCTTATTGATAAACTTCTTGCAGGTAACAGAAGGATTTTGTAGCACTGTGCTTTAGAATTGCAGGATTAATTGTAAAACTAAAAAACATCTCATACAGAGGAAGAAATAGAAACATTTTATGAAGATCTGGAGATATATATGAAAAAAAAATGTCTCAATTTACATTTGTTTTGGGACATTTCGATGTTAAAGTAGGTAAAAAAAAGAGGGTAGAATCAGCAGTATGTAAATTTGGAGTAGGCCCAAGGAATGACTGAGGAGACATGCTTGTACAATTTGCCGAAGGAAACAATCTTAAAATCATGAAGGTTTTTTTTTTTTTTTTTTTTTTTTTTTTTATGAAAATAAACACAAAGAATTACCATGGAGAGGCCCAAATGTAGAAACGCAATACGTACTAAGGACAGACAGGAAGTGTTTCCCCAGGACATGTAACTGAAATTAAAAGAAGGATGAGGATGGGATGAAGAGCTCTTGGTAAACAATATGAGATTATGAAGAGTAAAATGCCACTTTCTCTAAAAAGAAAAGTACTGTACTCGTATATGATGAGATGATCTTTCCAGTTTCAACTCATGCATCAGAAACTTTGATCCTCACTAAAGCCTTAGATCATAAGCTAGTTACTACTCAAAGAGCAATGGAAAGAAAAAGGATGGAAATAATAGTAAGAGACAGAAAAAGAGCACCATAGATATGCGAACAAACTGAAGTAGAGGATATTCTAATATGAAAGAAAAAAAAAACGGACATGAGCAGGACATAGTGAGAATGACAGACAATAGATGGACATTAAGAATAGCAGAATGGGTCCATAGAAATTGCAAAAGAAGCAGGGGAAGGAAGACGATGGATTGGGGAATTAAGAACGTTTATGGGTGTGGACTGGCACAGAATGACCATCAACAGAAGGACATGTCTGAGGCCTTTGTTCTGCAGTGGACTAGTGACAGTTGATGATATATATATATATATATATATATATATATATATATATATATATATATAAATTATATATATATATTTATATATATATGTATATATATGTATATATATATATATATATATATATATATATATATTCTTACAAATCTGGTCTAGTGTAGAGTAAATAATTTATTTATGTATTTCATATTTGTATTTAAGAGGGGAATAGCCAGCTCATAAGGTGAATTCCTCTCTTGTAGTTTTATGTTTTGTATGTAAATTACGTAAGACTTTTGTCATTCATTTAATTGTATTCTTCACTCAAGTCAGTATATGTAAATTTACGTTATTTTTAAGAACTAACTTTTTATTTCACATATTTTGCTACGAAGTCTTACGTAAACTCGATTTAGTGTGCTACACGAAACATACGAGGCATGAACGAGTGCTTATGTAATAGTTTTTTTATGTTTTCATGAGGTATTGCATCATGTTTGTGAGAGATTACGCATATGTTGTATTTGCCACGTGTTTCTGAAGGTTCTCAAAAACCCCAGCGTTAGGGTTATCTTTTTTTTATTATTCCGAGAACGGGATTAGGCGGAGCTGCTGAGAGAGGGTTGCCTTGCAAGCGAGGTTAAATTCTCCTGTTCGATACATGATAGTTGGTAACTCTGGCATCACTAATGATAACCCCAAAGCTTCTAGACCTCTGATCTAGAATAATCAAGAAGTTACTAAGTTAATATATATGTGCCCCCAGTGATGCATAGCATCAGACAGAGAATTCTAGCTGTAAGTCATAAGCCATCAACCCTCACTCTCTCACACACGCCTCTTGTACAAGATCGGTGTATTTTCTAAAAGTGTTCAGTGATTGTGAAATGTCGAAATTTTGGTGTAATGGGTTTTTGTAAACATAGACAGTATTTCATAAAAAAATATCTTAAAGATTTAATAAGTAGGATACCATGTAGTGTATTTGAATCGCTATCTTGTTAAAACTTCGTGTGAGCTAAAAACTCGTAAGTTTATCAGTTACTTTATGTAATTTCTATAAGAGTTCAATAATCAAAGTGTTAAAGGTTAACTTTTTTCATTAATTATCAAGATTGGGTGTTTGTGTAAAATTTAATTTCCAGTGAAACAAGTGATTATATAATTTTCAGCATATAATATTTTCTTGTCTAAGTCTAAGGTTTTATTCGGATTTAATATTTCGAATCAAGTGATTATATAATTTTCAGAGTGTAACATTTTATTGTCTTAATCTAAGTTTTGTTTATAATTAATATTTTGAGTGATTTATTTTTCATGTAAATTCTTTCAAAGTGTTATAATTTTTATAAAATATATTCATTTTTGTAAAGTGTGTATTATTTCGATAACCAGTATTTCTTACAGTACTCTCTCCTATTCCTATTAAATAATCAAAGTAAGAGGTTGTTTTGAATAGTTCTCGATAATAATTATCCACTTTTGTTTTGAGTGTACTTAAGAGACCTTCGGATAATCAGTGTTTTTATATATTACCGTCTCGGAGTTATATTATTTCCCCAGAGCGCGGGTATTACTTTTTTCAAGTGTAACAGATTTGTGTAAAAACAAACAGGTGAGTTTGGAACTCGGGAGGTTGTGTAACTTGCAAGCCATAATACAATATATATATATATACATATATATATATATATATATATATATATGTATGTATATATATATGTATATATATATATATATATATATATATATATATATATATATATATACACAATAACAACAACAATGATGTAGCTTTTTCTAGTTCACTGCAGGGCAAAGGTCTCAGACATGTCATTATTCATGTCTAGGGGTTTGGCCACTTCTCATCCCACACTGGCCAATGTGATTGGTCATGGAGAGAGACTTTAATCGCTCACAGCAAACCAACCTAGTATGAGGTCCAGATACACATACCCTTTCACTACGGTAAGATATTCACACTCGGAAAGTTTTATCATACTTGATCATTTGAGTTTGAGTTTCAGTCAAATGATATTGCCTATTAATTTGCCTGTCCATACTACACACACACACACACACACACACACACACAAACACACACACACACACACACACACACACACACACATATATATATATATATATATATATATATATATATATATATATATACATATATATATATAATATTCGATGAACAAATAAACAAATAAATAAGCAATATGATTTGACTCAAACTAAAACGGTCAAGTATGATAAAAAATGAAAGTCCTGGGTCAAGAATGGATTAAAGTGATAAGGAAGGGTCTGGATTCACCTGAAGGAGTGTTCTTCTCTTAGAAATTAGAACGATTTATTGATGTTTTAATTCTACCCTGACACTCGATACTGTTTTGACTGGAAATTTTTTGTTACTTTTTTTTAATTTTTCTTTAAATTGGTTGACTAATATCGTATGAAAATATCCCCAAAGTTAATATGTCAGCCACAAATCTCACGCACAACACATTTTGGTTTCATGCTTTATGGTTTTAAGATACTCCATTTATTATATGGATTATTACTGTAAACAAGGTTCAGAATACTGTCCTTGCTACATCTGAATTTTCATCTCTGAACGCCACCTGTAACTAAGAGAGAACTTTGTTAGAAACGTAAAGTTCCTAAGTTTTAGAAGTTTCCTTTTCAAAGTCTGTCGGGAAATGGGCTTCATTTAGCTTTTAATTTGTTGAACAGTCCATCAAATTCATCTGTTATGGCAATTCTTTGCGTTTTTTTTTTTTTTCATAGAAATAGTGTCAGACAGAAATTTGTCGTTTTTAAACACATACGAGCAGAATTTATATTTTTGTGTTGTTTTAATGGCATATACTGTACTTGTATGTGTGTGCGTATGTATACTATATACTTTTGGGCGTAGTATTTTTACACTTGTCGCATAAAATCGAGCCACCATTACTCCGACTTCACGTAACCCCTTTCATCTTCCAGGAGATTTGCGGAAGGTTTGACAAAGTGGACTGGACAGAAGATATAACGTGGAATTTGTCTATAATAATTTGAATAGCGACGATGGCAGAATAAAACTAGAAATATACCATTAAAGAAGACAAGTGCCTTTTATTGGAAGTTGTCGTCACTTCTAAAAAATACAATTGATTAAAGATGCTAGAAAAATTCTATTTTTTTTCTAAAACACATTTTGCATAAAGGCCCATGACTTTTTTTATGATGCTTTAAAATGCGGGAAAATTCTCCAGGTCAAAAGAACTTTCATGGGTTGCCTTCTTTCTTTCTTTCCTTCTCTCCCTTCAATAGTGCATCAGTGCCCAGCGTTTTACAGCATGAATGCAAAACCTGTTATATGGCTTACATGAGTGTAACCATAATTATGATAATAATTATGAATGTGACTGAAGTTAAAATATATTGATGTTAAAGATAAAAACAACTACAATCGGTGTAAAAAGTAAAAAGCATAATATCTAGACACTAAATATCATTTGCTCGAAAAATTAATCAATACTTTGTATAAAAAATATGGTCGACATTATAAGTTTAATCAATATTTCTATGAGTAGTTTTTTTTTTCTTTTTTAGTTTTAACGAGACTCAAGCGCTTCTGTTTCGATTTTTACTTTACGCCAATAAGCTACTGAAAATCTGAAATCCCTTGAATTTTAAAAGCATCTAACACGTTCCGAAATCTCAGCTCAGAGATGAGGGATGTATAGAACCTTTGTTTCACTCAATTCTTTGAGGCGAAACAAAAGACCAGAAAAGCTACAGAGGTAGACGTCATTGTTGGCATAGTTGGAGGTTGTTTATCTTTCAAATGAAATTACCGTAGAACAAACATATGGTTTGGAAAGTGTAGTGGTACTCTGGCACCTACAAAGACCCAACACCCTCTTCGGTGACTTGGACTGGGCGCCACCCCGCAGCCGCTCTACTTCTTAACAGCAGTGTGTATCTCAGTGGTTAAACAAAGGGCTCATGAAATGGGAAGATGTTGCGTTATATTTTGTGTGGATGAGAGGCCACTAGAGACATACGATCCTCCAAAGGTCGCCTTTCATTCTCTCCTTCCAGCTTAAACGATGACGGAGGCATAGACAATAAATAAGAGAAGCACTGTGACGCGGTTGTCGGGAACTGTACTGTTCTTTTATAGAAAACGGAAGATGCAACGTGATTGATACTATGCAATCAAAAGTTGAGACCCACCTCAGCACAGTTCCGCTTGAAATATGTTTGCCCTGTACTATAGTCATCTGGTTTCACTGCGGTTGTTGGATAGTGTTCCATATGATAGTATAATAGGTTAAAATGTATAGTTTTCACAAAGGCTGATCTTATCCATTAAGTGTATGAGCTATGGAGTTTGCTGGTCACACTCACCATTTGTAAGTAATATTAGGGCCTTAGATACTTTTCAATGACTCAATCGCTTTGCTATTTCTTTAATTTATGTCTTTCCGCTAAACCTCAGTATCAAGTAACAACTGACCAAAGTTGTCTATCTTAGGATACATTTGATTGCCACATCATATTCGTGAGGATTAGTTTATATCAGTATTTACTATCACAAAAATAGATTGAAGTGTGCTTCACTCTCTCTCTCTCTCTCTCTCTCTCTCTCTCTCTCTCTCTCTCTCTGTGTGTGTGTGTGTGTGTGTGTGTGTGTGTGTAAGTGTTTATACGCATTTTTAAGCAAGGAACGTTTGCTGCAATTCAGTAAATATTTTGTCTAATTTTGCCGACAAATTTTTGCATGGGAAGTAACTAAAGAACCACTGTAGATGAGAAGAGGTGGCCTTTTAGCAACTGTATATTTATTTTTGTTGGTATTAGACACGTTTCATTTGCAGAAATTTGAAAATGAGGCGTTCTGTTAACTAACAGATTAAGCGTTGCGGATAACCCAGGTCTTAACGCAAACGTCTTCGAAGATGATCACATTTACTGAACTCTCCATTGCATTGAAATGAGTGAAGGTTAATCAATGAGATCAAAAGAATAATTCTTTACCGCGCATAACATTTCCCAACGATTTCACAAAAGCCATGCCACTTTACGATAAGCTTTTGTTAGGTTCTGATAATGGAAATAGAATGACAACTTCTTTGTTGAAAATTAATCAGTTTTGGAGAAAATATACAAAATGATTTATTTGTTTCAGTCATAATTTGCTACAATTCCCATATAACTAAATCTCATAGATTGGTTATAACTGTATTAATCTAATGTAGTTCTAGCCTTCTACCCGATTTTGGACCGACTATTTTTCTTATAGTTGTACTTATAATAATCAAGGGTATCATTAACTAAAAGTTCATATTATATAGAAAACTCATTTTCCCTGTCTCTTGTTTTCATTACTTGTAGCCATGATTTGATTTTTCCCCTCT
>NC_090739.1:55879489-55891989 GCF_036898095.1 Palaemon carinicauda
TATTATTATTATTATTATTATTATTATTATTATTATTATTATTATTATTCATCTGATCATAAATTACTATGGAAAGCCATTAGGTAGCTAAGTCTTAACGTATCCTTAATTCGTTTTCAAAGGGCTTTCACTTATGTAAGTGAAAAGAAACACAACGCTCACACAAAGGTAAAAGGGACACATCACTAAGGAAAAGAATGCGTCTCACTCAACGTCGTCAGGGAGCCATTTGATGGGAATGGCTGCGGCTTTGTTTGGTTTCGTTTACATCCCGAGTCCAAGAGGATTGGCTCGAGTGGTTGTTTTACCTCACTAATTTACCTTAACCGTTTTGTAGCCTTAAAAGAATTCCCATTATTGTTGTCATTTTCCATAAACATTGGGAATTTTGTGTAAGTGCAGGGTCACTTTCGCAGGTTGCATACATTCATGGAAAATGCAGGTCGCATAAGAGTGTGAAAATACTTGCTTGTGTTGGAGAATTTTATACAATACAGAATGACGTCAAACCGTACTTCTATCAAGATAATTATTTCTTCAATAAAGGTAAGAGAAAGACATTATGAACTTACATGTTTGCCTATAACAGAAAAATTTATGTGCATATTCAAAGATATCGATATAAATACAGATTTCCACGGATATCTGTTTACACAGTTATGGTGTTTAGAGACAAGTGTTTATACATAAAGAGTAAATTGCGACGTGCTGCTTATCTAAGACCTTTTCGAAAAATCTGACATTGTACCTTCTTTAGCCTGTAGGCTATATAACTAAATTATGAAATAGGTTTTTAAAAACTAGGAACGTGCTTGAATTCCATGAGGGTTACAATTTATGCTTTTTTTATTATTATTGTAGGTCCACGTCTAAAACAATTGTTAGTATTTCTATTTACTTTCATGATTGAAATGTCAGAATTTCTCAGTTTATGGTGAATGCAATTGTTCGTGTCTTTCTGCTAAAAAAAAATTATAGGGGATTTCTTCTGTGATTTCCCAACAACGAGCACCTTTCCTCTTCCACGAAAATTCTTTTTTGTAAATCATACAATAGGAGACCTTATATTTACAACTTATGTGTCAGTATATCTACTGTACTGCCAATAAAGAAAGATAGCTTGATGGGGCACTCTTTTGCCCGAAACATTTTCAGCTGTTGTGTTGTTTACTACATGTAATTTCTAAGGAAAAAGTCCAGTTGTCTTGTTTAGCGAAAAGTGTTGTCACTGATTAATGGAAAAAATGGAAACGTCTATTTCGACGAACTTCTAATGAATCTTCCCAACCTGAGCAATACTAAAAATATAATAAAATCTTTGGGAATTTACCAATTACCAAAGTATTTTCCTGTATAATGTTAGTCACACGGATATTTTCTAAGGTTCAAAGAGCTCTGAATGGCATATAGTGATGGGACTCTTGACCGGATTCTGTTTCTTTTAGACTTATTGTGGATTAGAAATAGAGTTGTGAGAACTGGGATATTGCTGAAACCTAATTAATTCTTTTGTTCTAAGGTTTTCCAATCGACTGCAATTTTGGAATTTCAGCATATTTACAGAAACACTTTTAGTAAGACTTTTTATGTGGACTTTTTAGTGCATTTTACGCTAAATCTAATTAATGGGAGTCATGGGTTATTAGAGGTTTTGGTGGCAAACAGTTTAAATGAATTACTTTTAGTTTTGTAGTATGAATCAGTACATTTTCCAATAAATGTGAATATTGTGCGCATCCTAATGCAGCGAAGGCAAACATTACTGTGACTACTCCTTCAGGATAAGGTAATGGTAATGGCATAGCAAAAGTGCGAAGGAGGTTTAGTGAAATTTCCAAATTATCTTCATCTCGTTTTTGGAGCTTTGTTGCGTCGTAGGTGAGGCTAGGGAAAGTTCAATCCATAGGAGGGAAATATGTTGTTTTTTCCTGATGTTTCTTCTCTTCTTGCTGTCCAATCTTCAAATCGATTCGTCTCAGACATTTCTGGACCAAATAACCTGAACTTTGCTACAAACGTCGAGTGGATAAATACCCAGGGGCGTTTTGATAAGTTTTTAACACATAACTAAAAATAGTTTTATAGTTTTTTTTTTCTTTTTTTTTGCCATTTTCTGACAAATTTTTATATTTTGGTCTCCTGTGCCTGGCATTATAACCAAATGACCTGAAATTTGGCACGAAGGTGCCTCAGATAGATTCCAATAGGAAGTTATCAGCATTTTTAGCATACGTTTGTTCAAAATGGTTAATTTTGCAATCTTTCTTCATTTTTAGACAAAAATATAAATTTTTCGGTTCCTGTGCCCTCATGTTTACACAATGACCAGAAATATCGTATGAGGATACCTTGGATATATGCCCACAGAATGTAAATCACGTTTTTCGCATACATCACTTCAAAATGGTAAATTTTATAGATTTTCTTCTATTCATTTACTTATTATAATTATTACTTTTACTAGCTAAGCTACAACCCTTTTGGAAAAGCAAGATGCTATAAGCCCAAGGGTTCCAACAGGGAAAAATAGCCCAGTGAGGAAAGGAAATAAGGAAATAAGTAAACAATATCAGAATTAACGAACAATTAAAATAGATTATTTTAAAAACAATATCAACATTAAACCAGATATTTCAAATGCAAAATATAAAACGACTTATATCTGTCTGTTCAACATAACATTTGCTGCAAGTTTGAACTGTTGAAGTTCCACTGATTCAATTGCCCGATTAGGAAGATCATTCCATAACTTGGTCTCAGCTGGAATAAAGCTTCTAGAATACTGTGTTGTATTGAACATCATGATGGAGAAGGCCTGACTATTAGAATTAACTGCTTGTCTAGCATTACGAACAGGATGGAACTGCACGGGAAGATCTGAATGTAAAGGATGGTCAGAATTATAAAGAATCTTATGCAACATGCATAATGAACTAATTGAACGGCGGTGCCAGAGATTAATATCTAGATCAGGAATAAGAAATTTAATAGACCGTAAGTTCCTGTCCAAAAAATTAGGATGAGAATCAGCAGCTGAAGATCAGACAGAAGAACAATACATGAAACAAGGTAGAGTGAAAGAATTAAAACACTTCTTCGGAATAGATTGATCACCGAAAATCTTGAAAGACTTTCTTAATAAGTCAGTTTTTTGTGCTATTGAAGAAGACACAGACCTATTGTGTTTCTCAAAAGTACATTTGCTGTCGAGAAGCACACCTAAAATTTCAAAAGTCATACAAAATTAAAGAAACATTATCAATGCTAAGATCCGGATGTTGAGGAGCCACTGTCTTTGACCTACTTAAAATCATACTTTGAGTTTTAAAAGGATTCAACTTCATACCCTATGATTGGCACCATTCACTAATTTTAACTAGATCTCTATTAAGCGATTCAGCAACCCCAGATCTACATTCAAGAGATGAAATTGATGGAAAGAAAGTAGCATCATCTCCAAATACAACAAGCTTATTTTCTAGGGCAAACCACATGTCATTTGTATATAATATGAAAAGTAATGGGCCTAGAGCACTACCCTGAGCAACACCAGATATCCCATTTCTATACTCACTATGGTGCCCATCAACAACAACTCTTTGCGATCTATTACATAAAAATTCAATAAAGATGCTAAGAAACGACCCACCCACTCCCAACTGTTTGAGTTTGGAAACAAGGGCCTCATGATTAACACGGTCAAAGGCAGCACTAAAATCAAGGCCAATTATACAAACTTCTTGAACCCAAATAAAGGATTTCTGTACAGCATTGGAGATTGTAAGAAGGGCATCACATGCTCCGAGACCTTTACAAAAACCAAATTGTAAGCTAGGGAACAGATGATTACCTGCAGAAAGCCTATTAAGACGTTTTGCCAAAAGACGTTCGAAACCTTTAGATAATGTAGGAGTTATGGAAATTGGGCGATAATCAGTTAGACTTGAGCTACCACAAACACATTTACATAGTGGAATAACATTACTAATTCTCCAACAAGTGCTAAAAGATCCTCTACTTGCTAACTTGCGCAAAATAACAGATAACTTTGGAGCTAAGAAATCTGCAGTTTTTATAAAAAATCAAAGGAAAAATACCATCTAGATCTACACCTCCATAAGCATCAAGGTCCATCAAGAGAGCTTTAATTTCATGAGATCGAAAAGCTGAACTAGTTAGTTTAGCCCCAGGAAAGTAGCAATGAGGAAGTTTGAGTTTCTCATTACCCTGCTTACTGTCAAACACATCAGCCAAAAGGATTGCCTTTTCCTTTGGAGAGTGAGTGACATAGCTATCTAGTTTAAGTAAAGGAGGAACTGTTGCATCTACACCAAAGAGTGCAGATTTAAGGGTAGTCCACCACTTATGTTCCTGGATTGTACCAGAAAGAGTTTCTTTTAGGGTTAAATTGTATTCCGTTTCAGTTGAAGCATAAACTCTCTGAGAAAAAGCTCTAAGCTGATTATAGTTATTCCAGGTCAAATGTGATCGGCTATCCTTCCAAAAATGATAGGCCTCCTGCTTTTCCAAATAAGCACGTCTACATTCAAGAGATGGAATTGGTTTGTCCTTCACTCGGTACCTTAGCACACGAGGCTAGATTCTCATTCAAAGGGATATCAAGATCAACACTACTATACAATTGTGACCATTTCAGAGCCCAAACTATCATGCAAAAGGCAATTCCAGTCTGCTTGAGATTTCATATAAATTTTGCATGAATATGATACCTCAGGGACAGGCGGCTCAGTCTTCACTGTTAATGAAATCAAGGCATGATCAGATGTCCCGACTGGAGAATCAACCTTACTAGTTATAACGCCAGGGGAGTCAGTGTATACGAGGTCCAAGCAATTACCAGACCTGTGAGTAGCTTCATTTATGATTTGCTCACAGCCTGATTCAGAGGCAAAGTTTAAAGCTCTTAAGCCATGGCGATCGATAGGAGAAACAGAATTTAACCACTCCCTATGGTGAGCATTGAAATCACCAACAAAGACAAAAGAGGCCTTAGTATCATCTTGTATCTTAGCCATAATGGTAGGAAGACAATCAAAGATAGAATCATCCATGTCTGGATTCTGGTAGATCGAACACAAATAGAAGTTATTAGGCCTGCCATAAACTTTTATTACCCGAATCTCATGACATCCACATTCATAGCAGAACTTATGAGAAGCAGGGTAATTGTTCGTAATATACACCGCCATTCCCCTGACCCTAGGGATGGTATCGTATTTCAATATTATTGGCTTCTTAAAACCAGCCATAAGCAGCTCAGATGAGTGCCTCATATTAGAAACCAAAGTTTCTGAGAACAAAAGAATATCATACTGTCTGAATGCAAATGTAAGGTCTTGAATATTTGCATGAAGACCACGAATATTGGAATACATTAGACGATATTGACGAAATCTAGGATGTACTAGTCCTGATTTTCGCTCAATGTCTCCAGACAGCATAAGAACTAATGGTAATAAAAAACACATCACAGTTAAAAACTAAATTAACAAGAGTGATAAAAAAAAAACAATATGTACAGAAATATAAATAATGTGATTGATCAGACCCATAGACTATAGAGAGAAAGTCGGAAAAACTGGTCAACATGGAGGAGCCGATACACCATGCAAAACTAAATACCTTCCAGGATAGCCACTTCAACTAAAGGGAGAACAGTATGGATGGTTTTGAGAAGAAAAAGAATCAGATAAGGAAAAGACAACCTCTTGATAAACCACCAGGCATCCTTGGCCCTTCTATTGAGCCTACCCAACACACCATTTAGAAAAAAAAAATTGCATTTTTTGCTCCTATGCTCTAGTATTTAAACAATATGACCTGAAATGTGGTATGGAAATGCACACAAGTTTTGCATACACCCCTTCAGAATGATTTCTTGTGGGATTTAAGCCATTTTTAGACAAAAAAATGTGTATTTCCGAAAATGCCCCTGTAGTAGTTGGGTGATGTTGTGATGGTAAATCGATTGGGAATTCATTTCTGGAAAAGATTAAATGCCCAGTCCATGGTTGCATGGCAAAGGAGATGGAGTGAAATATGCTGTATTTGCTTGGCAAATGTAATCTTTATAGATTATTGTAATTTCATTCATATTGGTTATTAACAATATTTATAACATTCTAATCATTACACATAGCTCTTGTTATTCATCTGAAAGATGAAAACACCGAAATAACCAAATCATGTACCGCTTGCCAAATCATAGTGCTTGCCTAGAATGTTTATATTTGGACTGAGTTAGTCTTGCTGTGGATGTGGATGTCATGAGATTCAGGTGATAAAAGTTTGTGTCAGGTATAACAACTTCTATTTGAGTTTGAGCTACTGGAATCCAGACATAGATTATTCTATCTTCGACTGTCTTCTTACCATTATGGCTTGGATACAGGAGGGTAGAATGGCCTCTTTTGATTTTGTTGGTGATTTCAATGCTTACCATAAGGGAGTGGTTAAATTCTGTTTCTCCTACTGATCTAAATGGCTTAAAAGCTTTGGACTTTGCCTCCGAATCAAACTGTGAGCAAATCATAAGTGTAGCTACTCACAGGTCTGGTAACTGCCTGGATGGTTAGACTTCGCATATACCGACTCCCCTGGCGTTATAATAAGTAAGGTTGGTTCTCCAGTTGTGACATCTCATCATGCCTTGATTTCATTAGTAGTGAAGACTGAGCAGCCTGTCACTGATGTATCATACTCAAGTAGAATTTATATAAAATCTCAAGCAGACTGGAATGGAATTCTGAGTGGTCTTTTGGAATTGAATTGGCCCTGTTGTTCCTTTGAATGAGAATCTATCAACATAATTGATAGGCATATCCCTTCTCGTGTGCTAAGGTACCGAGTGAAAGACAAACCTTGGTTCAGTGATGATTGTAGAAATACTTATTTGGTAAAACAGGAGGCCTATCATTTTTGGAAGGGTGACAGATCAGATTTGACTTGGAATAACTATACTTAGCTTAGAGCTTTTGTTCAGAGAGTTTATGTTTCAACTGAAAAGGAATACAGTTTAATCATAAAAGAAACCCTTTCTGGTACAACGCAGGGCCACATTTGGTAGACTACCCTTAAATCTTCACTCTTTGGTGTAGATGCAACAGTTCCACCTTTACTTAAACTAGATGGCTCTGTCACTCACTCTCCAAAGGAAAAGGCAATCCTTTTGTCTAATGTGTTTGACAGTAAGCAGAGTAATGAAAAACTCAAACTTCCTCATTGCTATTTTCCTGAGGCTACACTAACTAGTTTAGCTTTTAGATCTTGTGAAATTAAAGCACTCTTGATAGACCTTGATGCTTATGGAGGTGTAGATCTAGATGGTATTTTTCCTTAGTTTTTGTATAAAGAGTGCAGATTTCTTAGCTCCAAAGTTATCTGTTATTTTGTGAAAATTAACAAGAAGAGGAGCTTTTAGTACTTGTTTGAGAATTGGTAATGTTATTCTGCTACGTAAATGCAATTGCGGTAGTTCAAGTCCAGCTGATTACCGCCCAATTTCCATAACTCCCCTATTATCTAAAGTTTTTGAATGCCTTTTGGCAAAACGTCTAAATAAGTTTGCTGAAGGTAATCATCTGCTCCCTACTTTGCAATTTGGCTTTCATAAAGACCTTGGAGCATGTGATGCCCTTCTTACAATCTCCAATACTGTAGAGAAGTTCCTTGATTGTGGACAGGAAATTCGTATGATTGACCTTGATTTTAGTGCTCCCTTTGACTGTGTTAATCATGAGGCCCTTGTTTTCAGATTGAAACAGTTGGGAGAGGGTGGGACTTCTTTCTGCATCATTGTTGAATTTTCAAAGGGAGCACTAAAGAGTTGTTGTTGATGGGCACCATAGTGAGTATAACAATATGATACCTGGTGTTCCTCAAGGTAGTGTTCTAGGCCCATTACTTTTCATACTATATACCCATGACATGTGGTTTGGCCTAGAAAACAAGCTCGTTGCATATGCAGATGATGCTACTCTCTATGCAACAATTGCATCTCCTGAGTATAGATCTGATGTTGCTGAATCACTTAATAGAGATCTAGCTAAAATTAGTGAATGGTGCAAATTATGGGGCATGAAATTTAATCCTAACAAAACTTAAAGTATGATTGTAAGTAGGTCAAGGACAGTTGCTTCTTTAATTTTGTATGACTTTTAAAATTTTAGGTGTGCTTCTCGACAGCAAATGTACTTTTGAGAAACACATTAGGTTTGTGTCTTCCTCAATTGCACAAAAAAATTGACTTATTAAGAAAGTCTTTCAAGATTTTCCGGGATCAATCTATTCTGAAGAAGTGTTTTAATTCTTTCATTCTACCTTGTTTCGAGTATTGTTCTCCTGTCTGGTCTTCAGCTGCTTATTCTCATCTTAACCCTGGATAGGTACGCTCCTCGGACACCCCTTTAAGGGTATACTCGGACGCGCACGACCCCGACGCCAAAAAAAATTCTTGAAAAATCAGTTTTTGCAGTAACCTCCTTTTTTCTTTTGCCAAAAAAAACTTCAATGAATGCTTAAAACAACTGTAAAGATAAATACTACTCATCTGCAGAAAAACTATTTATTATAAATATTTTAAAAAATTAAGTAGAAAAAAAAGACCTTACATAAAAATTCATAAAAAAAAAGTTTATACATATATACACAAATCCTTTTAGGAATTGATTCTTGAATGTTTAGGACACATCTTGATGTATTTTGGATGAAGTCAGACCCATGGAGGTGAAGATCTGAAATGAGAAAAAAAGGGTAACTTTTTTTGGCCAAAATAATTTGTCCAAATTTCATGAATTTTTTTGGGTACCCAAATAAAATAGGAAGTGGCTAAATTTTTTAGGGAATAAACATATGTTATCCTAAAATAGAAATATGTAAAAAAATCTTCATTATTTTGTAAATTACATTTATATCAGGGGCCATATCTAAAGGTCATTTTTTGAGTACTTACAAATTTCGTAAAAAAATACATATATTTAATATATAATATGATATTTATGCAGGTAAAAATATACCAAAATATCACAAATTCTATAGGGAACAAGAATATATATAGATAGGGCAACTTACGCTTCGGATATGTCCACAAAATGGCCGCCAACCACACTGACTCAGACTCCCTAATCTGCCACTTGAAATGTAGGGAGGGTATGTCAATTTCAAGGTGTTATTTACTAATCTAATTATTCTTGGATATGCATAAAAATTGTATGGTGGGTTGCTGGATAATTGTCGATTATTTTACGACTATAAAATTAAAATTCTGACCCAAAAAAAATATTTTGAAGGGAAATAAAATCGAAAAAAAAAAATGTAAAACAATATAATATTTTAGCTAAAAAAATTTGATGATATTCAATCAAAAAAGAAGTAAACAAAATTTTCCGACAAATAATCATCTAGAGGAATCATTACTCTGTGATAGTTCCTTAGTACGTAGTAATTTTGAAAGAAATGGGAAAAAACGAAAAAGTGGCAATCGCAGGAAAATCGAACACATACCTATATATACGCCATATCTGGCTAAAAATAAAGATAGGCATGGGTAGCCAGATCATCTAGAAACACTTTCCAACACTATAAAAATACAAGTTTTGCGACACTACTTGCCAATTCCTTACGGTAACATGACTAAGCAAAAAAATGCAAAACAAATAAAAAGGGGCACTCGCGGAAAAATGGCCAACATTCTAATATACGGCATTTCAGAAAAAAAAAATTTCAGCCACGTACTAGGCAAACCATCAAGGCACATTTTCCGACAAATAAACATCTAAATGAATCATTACTCTGTGATAGTTCCTTAGTACGTAGTAATTTTGAAAGAAATGGGAAAAAACGAAAAAATGGCAATCACAGGAAAATCGAACACATACCTATATATACGCTATATCTGGCTAAAAAAAAATAGGCATGGGTAGCCAGATCATCTAGAAACACTTTCCAACACTATAAAAATATAAGTTTTGCGACACTACTTGCCAATTCCTTACGGTAACATGACTAAGCAAAAAAATGCAAAACAAATAAAAAGGGGCACTCGCGGAAAAATGCCCAACATTCTAATATACGGCATCTCAGATAAAAAAAAAAGACATGCACGTGTTAGCCCAACCATCAAGGCACACTTTCTAACACATAAACATGAAAAAAAAATCAATAATATACGGCAATTCCTTACTACGTAGTAAATTTTTACAAATATTGAAAAAAAACAGAAATTGGCAACCGAAGTTAAATACCCAATATACCAATAACTACGTCGTATCTGACGAAAACAAAGTCACGCATGGGTAGCCAGAGACACACTTTCCAACACTAAAAAAGCAAAAGTTTTACGACACTATTTGGCAATATCTTACGGAAAAATGACTTGGCAAAAAAATGAAAAAAAATGAAAAGGGGCACTCGCGGTAAAATGCCCAACATTCTAATATACGGCATCTCAGATAAAAAAAAAGACATGCACGTGTTAGCCCAACCATCAAGGCACACTTTCTAACACATAAACATGAAAAAAAAATCAATAATATACGGCAATTCCTTACTACGTAGTAAATTTTTACAAATATTGAAAAAAAACAGAAATTGGCAACCGCAGTTAAATACCCAATATACCAATAACTACGTCGTATCTGACAAAAACAAAGTCACGCATGGGTAGCCAGATCATCTAGACACACTTTCCAACACTAAAAAAGCAAAAGTTTTACGACACTATTTGGCAATATCTTACGGAAAAATGACTTGGCAAAAAAATGAAAAAAAATGAAAAAGGGGCACTCGCGGTAAAATGGTCCTCGTGGTGATGAACGACATTTTAACTAAAAAAAAAATCATGCACATGGTAGCCAAACAATCCACCAAGACTTTCCACAACTGATAACCTATACAAGTTGCACCATTCTACGACAATTTCATAATACGTAATAACTTTGATAATTATGCAAATTACCTTAGAAGGGTAAACTCGGTCGCGCTCGACCCCGACACGTCTCAGAAATCGGGGAAGGAGTACAGCTACAGCAATACACATCTGGACACTACTAGAGCGTGTAGGCGAGACACCTCCTGCAGGTCGATCACCCACAAATTCAGTCACGGGGGTGAGTCACGTGAGAAAAACCTCTTTTTTTTTGACGCTCGGGGTCGCGGACGACCCACCGTACCGTTCCAGGGTTAATTTGTTGGACAGGAACTTACGGTCTATTAGATTTCTTATTCCTGATCTAGATATTAGTATATGGCACCGTCGTTCAATTATCCCGTTATGCATGTTGCTTCAGATTTTTCCTATTTCTGACCATCCTTCACATTCAGATCTTCCCGGACAGTACCATCCTGTTCGTAATGCTAGGTATGCAGTCAATTCTATCACATGCCTTCACCATTATGAGGCTCAGTACTACACAGTATTCTAGAAGTTTTATTTCAGCTGTAACCAAGTTGTGAAAAGATCTTCCTAATCAGGTAGTTAAATTGGTAGAACTTCAAAAGTTCAAACTTGCAGTAAATATTTTTTTGGTTGAATGGGCTGACATAAGTCTAATTCATAGTTTATATATGAAAGATATGTTTTAATGTTGTTAATCTTTTTAAAATATTTCATTTTGATTGTTTATTACTTATCTTTTAGTTTATTTATTTCCTTGTTTCCTTTTTCCTTTTCTCACTGGACCATTTTTCCATGTTGGAGCCCTTGGGCTTATAGCATCTTGTTTTTCAACTACGGTTATAGCTTAGATGGTAATAATAATGATAATGATACAATAGTAGTAGTAATAATAATAATAATAATAATAATAATAATAATAATAATAATAATAATAATAATAATAATAATAAAGCAAACCATAATGGAGCGAAGACAAACTACAGGATGTGATATGAATTACAGGCAATTATATACTCCAATTATATTCCAAATACATGAACCGTAGATATTTTCAACTGGTTTTTTGTTTTCCTATCCATTGCTACTGGTGTCCAGTCGTTTCTTATGTTTCCCCACTGAAAACCGAGGATTTCACACTTTGGTCTCCCATTATTGTTTTGAAGGGTTCTTGTATCATGTAAACTACTCATTTCCAACGGATATGTTCAAATTCATTTGAAACATTGTATAACGTGGTAAAATTTATTTCTAGATTCCGAATCCATTTCTGGTTAAAATTGTAAAATCACCTGATATTCGTGTTCCATACTGGAGGTTATTGTAGGACCATTCGCTTGATAGAAAAATGAGCGCTGCTTCTACAGTAAATGGGCTTCTGAGGAAGTATTGCCTACCATAAATGTGTTCTGCTTAGTTGCACCTTCTCTAAGCGATCTAAAATGTGTTAGGGTTCATTTTAACGTAGCTTCTAAAGTCAGATTTGTAGCTATCATGCAGTTCATGTAAGAAGAAACGACTAGGTGTAGCTTAAATTTTTTTAACACACTCAGCCCACTTGCATCATGATTGCCCGCCCTATTCTCAC
>NC_090739.1:55896989-55909489 GCF_036898095.1 Palaemon carinicauda
AGGCTCAGTAACATGTGCTTTGGAAACTTCTGTACGACGTGCTTTAAAAACGTCGTGAAGTACCTAGTGATAGGATGTTATTGCTTTATTATTTCGGTGACAAAAGGTGGGTTGAGCTAGCTGATTGAGAGAGCCGTCTGACGTAGCGTGAGTAGCGTTTGGGAGAGCGATACTTGAGAACTCACTCCTTTTGTCGGCCCACCATCACTTCCCAGTTCGTTAGGAAGATTCTGGAAGCAGTTAGATTTCCTATAAAAGGTGACACCAAGGTTACAGATTCAGACAGAGATAGAGAATTGCAGCCTGAAGACAGGCAGCTTAGTGTATTGTTTTAAAATTGTACAGTGAAATAATCAAAGAATATTTTTAATCATAGCCAGTACTTATAAAAATTCTATAAGAGTTTTTGTAAACGGCCCTGCAGTAAAATTAGAGATTTGTATTGTGATCTGGTTATCTATTTTTCATTAAGTGTCAAACTTGAATATTGTATTATTTAGATTTAATTTCAAGCTTTTGTATAATTTGCATTACATTATTTCTTTTCTTAGTCAAAGGTTTATTCAGATATAATAGTTCAAGTCAAGTTAACCTATAATTTTCAGATCGTAACATTTTTGTCGTAATCTAAGTTTTGTTCAGATTTAATTCTTTCGAGTAACTTATTTTGTTATTATCTTGAATATTGTATTATTTAGATTTAATTTCAAGCTTTTGTATAATTTACATTACATTATTTCTTTTCTTAGTAGTCAAAGGTTTATTCAGATATAATAGTTCAAGTCAAGTTAACATATAATTTTCAGATTGTAACATTTTTGTCGTAAACTAAGTTTTGTTCAGATTTAATTCTTTCGAGTGACTTATTTTGTTATTATGTAAAATCTTTGAAAGCCTTATAATATATATATATATATATATATATATATATATATATATATATATATATATATATAGAATATATTTATTTTTTTTAAAGAGTGTATTATTCCAATCACCATTTTTTAGAAACAGATTCAGCTAGTATCCTGTTAAGAACCACGGTAAGTTTTAAGTAATACGTAAGAGTAATTACCCAGTTTAGTTTTGAGTGTACCTAAGAGACCTTTGGATAGTCAGTGCTTTATATATTGCTGTCTGAGAGTTATTTAACTGTCTCAGAAATCGTGTACTAACATTTTAAAGTGTAACAGTTTTAATGTAAAAACAAACAAGTGAGTTTGGAATTCGAGAGGTTGATTAACTTGCCAGTCGTAATATATATAATATCATATGTTTGGTTCCCAGTCACGAGCGATAGTATAATATATTGTTTAGTGCCCAGACCAGGGAGCCATAATCGTATAATATATTTTTGGGGCCCAGAGCCGGGAACCATCATCATATAATATATATATATATATATATATATATATATATATGTATATATATATATATATATATATATATATATATATATATATATATATATATATATATATACAGTATATATATATATATATATGTATATATATATATGTGTGTATATATATATATATATATATATATATATATATATGTGTGTGTGTGTGTGTGTGTGTGTGTGTCTGTGTGTGTGTTTGTATGTGTGTTTGTTCATGCATTAAGCTTCAAATAATTTTTAGTATCGAATTTATTCTAACTTGGGTATAACTTACTCCCAAAGGGAAGTTACACATAATGAGAGCCCATGGCTTTGAATATTGATGCAGAAACGAACAGTCGATTCAGGTCTCAAGAGACTTTTTAGTTGATTTCGACTTTGCTGTGCTTATTGCGCTCTAAAACATATTTTTGTTATCAGAATCTAAATCATCTCAGAACTCACGCTTACTGTGATACCTGAATTTTATTGAATAGCAGGTAGTTGTAGTCATGAATTTGTTTTTTTCCCAAAGGCACAAATTCTGGGCTGGACAGACAATCTTATCATGTTCAATTCCCCTATGGGTAAGAGTTATTCTTGAGGTAGGAGAATTCGATAAGAAGTACTTTTGGGTTAACATTCATAAGTATAGAAGTCACGAATGTTACATACTCTCATAAAAAGGCACATGTTACAAAGAGAAGTATTGGCGTTTACACTAGTAAGTACAGTCATGTCTATAGTGGTAATATGTTTGTTAATATGAAAGCTTAAAAAAAGGACGTTGAACGTTTTAAGATAACTACGACAGTCCTTGGCTCTATTATTTCAGACTACTTATAATTGATGCATTATAGTGTCAAGTACAAAATGATAATAAAAGATGATTCTTTAAATAATTATAACTGATTTTGTGCTTCAAGAGAGTTGGTCTGGAACATTTGGAAATCATTTTTGTCACGTTGGCCTTTTTATTACTTTCCATTTTTTCTTTTTCTCAAGAGAGAGGTCGACCCAGTTCTCAAGAATTCCTTTAAATGTTACAGCTAGAACAACAGGCTTTGCTTAGCCAGTCTTGATAATCTAAAAGTAGATATATATCTTTTTAGGATATTTTCTTATCCCAAAGTAATGGTATTTGACTTTGGAAAACTATTTTTTTTTCTTTTTTTTTTTTAATCAGCTATTGAAGCCCAGAGTATAAGGAGACAGAGAAGTATTTCCTGCCAGGCCAATTTTATTCCCCATATCTGTGAAATCTGTTTATTTAGTTCCCACCTCCCCAACCAGAGAGACCAGTGCAATTCACGATCATCATTGTAGAATAGGTGCTGATCTTGCAATTGAAATGCTGTTAAACATGAACCCTGTTAGTTAGTTATTCTAATCACGAGAATGAAAGGAAATGGAGTTGTGGGAATGTAATTGCTAGGAATGTCCGTCAAATGACTGGAATACAAAAGAGACCAGATGAAAAACCATCTAGCTTGAGAACCACTGTCGATTAAATTGCAACGGGAGCTCCTCGTGGTAATAAACCATGACAAGCTTACTATCGGCAGAAATAACCTCCTTTGTGGATAGAATATTAGATATGACCGCAACGTGAAAGGAAGACAGCAGCCTACGTGCGTAAGAGCATTTGTCCATATTTTTTTCTTTCTCTTTCTTCCTCTTATAATGCAACCGTTACCGTCGGCTCGATGAAAGGATAAGATTAGGAGATACAAGCTGTCCTGTGAGAAAGTCATGTATGCCATTTTGGACTCGTTACAACATTTTACGGCTCACTTTCATATGTTTACTATCTAGGGAATAGTAAAAGAAGGTCGTTCATTAAAAAGAATAGCGATTCACTCATGTTCTAGTCTGGGGGTTCTGAATTAAACGAAACTCGGCAGGCTTGCCACAATGGTATACTTAATCAAACGCTCTTGTTTTGGCTGTGACCTTGACATTATGAAAACATCTGACTGGGGATAAGTTATTCCCCGCCTGGTTAGCTTCTCACTCAAAACAGTTTTCAAAAAATAAATGATATAATGCAAATAACAAATGTTACAAATAAAAGGGTTGTGGTGGCCGATGTGGTAAGGTCCCTGACTGGTGATCGCCAGAGTGGGGTTCGAGTCCCGCTCAAACTCGTTAGTTTCTTTGGTCGCTGCAACCTCACTATCTTTGTGAGCTAAGGATCGGGGTTTGAGTTTAGGGGAGCCTATAGGTATATCTGCTGAGTCATCAGTAGCCATTGCAAGGCAAAGCTAAAAATTAAAAACATACGATGTAAACTAGTAACGAATTCGTTGGAGACTGCCAAGTTTCGAATGGAAAACTCATTTCATATATGTATGTATATATATATATATATATATATATATATATATATATATATATATATATATATATATATATATATATATTCCAAGCTAAGCTATACCCCTAGTTGGAAAAGCAATATGCTATAAGCCCAAGGGCTCCTACAGGGAAAACTAGCCCCGTGAGAAAAGGAAACAAGAAAATAAATAAACTACAAAAGAAGTAATAAAAAATGAAAATTATATACTGTAAATAAAGGTAAAAACATTAAATTAAAGATTCCATTTACTGTTTAAACTATAAAAACTTCAAAAACAAGAGGAAGAGAAATGAGATGGAATAGTTTGCTCGAGTGTACCCTCAAGCAAGAGAACTCTTATCCAAGACAGTGGAAGGCAAGGTACAGAGGCTATGGCACTACCCAAGACTAGAGAGCAATGGTTTGATTTTGGAGTGTCCTTCTCCTTGAAGAGCTGTTTACCATAGCCAAGGAGTCTCTTCTATCCTTACCAAAACGAAAGTAGCTTGTCTAGGACTTTTGAGCGTAGTTTTTTTTCTTTTTTGGCCCAGGAAATTTTGTCGTACTTTTTTGGCATTGGACTATTTGGCATATTATTATAAAGATCTATTTTGGCATGTGACTAACTGGCATATTATTATAAAGATTTATTTTGGCATATGACTAACTGGCATATTATTATAAAGATTTTTTGGCCTTGGACTTTTAGGGAAATTATTAATTTTTTTTTTTTTTTTGGCAGTGGACTTTTTGGCATATTATTATTAACTTGCGATAATAATATCAAATAAAAGGATAAAATAATTTGGCACTATAATATAAGTTTATTGTCAAAGCAAATAATGTGGTTACCATAAGTGGATATGGTTGGATGAAACAACAATCTCATTACATGAAGGAAAGTTGATATATACATTTCTAAAAAGCACTAAAATTTAATGTAGTTACTACTAAAATTAAATTGAAACACAAATACAACAGAACAAATACAAGGCAGTAATTAACCATTGAGCTAAGAAGAACTGTTTGGTAATCTCAAGTGTTGTCAGTATGAGGACAGAGGAGAATATGGAAGGAACAGGCCAGACTGTTCAGCATATGAGTAGGCAGAGACAAAATGAACTGTACACACACACACACACACACACACACACACACACACACACACACATATATATATATATATATATATATATATATATATATATATATATATATATATATATATATATATAAATCTATTGCCTGACTAAAGACGTATAATTTCAGTCAAACCCCAGCGCTTAAGAAGAAATATGAACGGAAGGCCTCTTCGGATACAGTATAATAGGAAAAGCTCTCTATTAGAGTAAAAATAGGTTGCACTTACATTGGGATACGGCATATGATCAAAAGACAACTTTTGTTATCGAAATCCCATCTAAAATACAGGAGGTAGCCTTGCTTAGTTTGATATATAATTTTTTTATGAAAAAAAAGACAGAAAAGCAAATCATGAAATGACACTTTACACTGTTTACAGAATGCAAAAGGGAACTATCACAACCAATTTAGGGGATAGCAGGACTTCTAAGTGGGTCCTGGGATATAGGAATCCGTAAGAGATAAAGAGATCACACTAACAGAGAGAGAGAGAGAGAGAGAGAGAGAGAGAGGGGGGGTCTTAACATAAAAGTGCAAACAATGATGCACTATCGTACTAACGTAACATTACGATTGCTAGAAATCTGCATTGTAAACTAGTTGCCATCAATTCTTTGAGCGTCTAAAAATGTTCGGAAGTCCACTGCGTCCACAAGAGGTGCAATAATGTGACCTTTAGACCTAATAAACAATACAAAATCGATGACTTCCATAACATTCAAACAAAGAAAGTTGATGACTCGGAATATAATGAGCGAAAAATAGGCCTACAACGCTGACTGCTCGGTGACTTGAGTTACCATTGGACTCAAATGAGTTTATTACCGAGGGCTGGGGAACGTTGGAAGAGCTTGTCGACACCGGTGACTGTGATATGTAAGACGACTTCCTGCTAATTCCTAAAGCCGTTTATCTTTTTCTTCCCACCTCCATCTCCACATACGTCTGATGTTGGGTCTCATTTCGTTCGAAAGGCTTAGCAGATTTTCGGCTGACAGACTTACAAGGCATTCTTCATTTACCCGCCATTCGATTTTCATTTAGAACTGAAAAATCATTCTGCTATTTAGTTTTATATCGAGTAACATTCACGCTCTGTATTACGTACCATGAAGAGATACATTATTTTTTGTGTGGTTTTATTGAAAACTATTTATATATCTTACATGACACTAATGAATCGACTCTAAAGTCGACGGAAAAGTTGATAAACTTGTAAACATGTTAATGAAATTAGACAGATTTATGCTGTGGGCATTGCTACGAACAATTTATTCAAAATTTGACAAATAACCTCTTAGTTATACTTTAGAATGTGTGTCCATTGTTATGCACTTTTCTTCACACATTAGCACATATATGGCCGCACACACATACGCGCATATATATATATATATATACATATATATATATATATATATATATATATATATATATATATATATATGTATATATATATATATATATATATATATATATATATATTATATATATATACATATATATATATATATATATATATATATATATATATATATAATGTTTCACACACCATACAAGAATATAACACCATAATCTAGATAATAGTGCCTATCTAATATAAACCTAAAAGGTATTTCATTATAATATGGTTTATCTGGTATTTCCTTCTTTTTTTACCATTATTCATTTCACTGCGATTCAAAGATTAAACCTTTATGCAGGAACTTTAAAACAACAAGGGAATGTGTTGTCACCTATGTTTTTTTATCTTTCTCGTGGATTTTATAATGCATAGAACAGTTGGAGATGGTGCAGAAGGATTGGACTAGGTTGTTAATAGGAAATTAGGTGACCTAGACTACGCTGGTGATGCTGTCCTTATTAACAGAACACAACAGAATTTGCAATACTTGCTTACCAGAATACACGAAATGTCACGCGAGGCATGGCTGAAGATAAATAGAAGAAAGACAGAGATGATGAGAACAGAATATGCAATGGAAGATGAAATATCATTGGAAGGAGAAAGGATTAGTAAGGTGGAATCATTTAAGTATTTGGGAACAATGATCTCCAATACAGGGTCTATAGAATTAGAGTTTAGTGAAAGATTGAAAATAAAAAAAATCAGACAATGGCTAGGTTAAGTAAAGTTTGGAAATCAAATTGCCTGCAATTACATATAAATAATCAGGCTATATATGAGTTTAGTGAGAGAGGTGTTACTGTATGGACACGAGTCATGGTATGACAATGAAATAATATCCAACAGATTTAGAAGATTTGAGAACAAAGCCCTCAGAACGATATTGGGAGTTAAATGGCAGGACAGGATTAGAAATGAAACTATAACAGATATTATTAGAGTGCCTTATGTGGATGAGATCATGATGAAGGTTAGATGGAGATAGTTTGGGCATGCTCTTCGCACTCTCCAAGAGAAATTATTTCACCAAATGTTTAACTGAGCTCCACAAGGCAATAGAAGAGTTGGAAGACCCAGGCCTACATGGCTCTGAAGACTATGAAGCGGGAAATAGGAGAGGACGAATGGAGAAGTATTGAATTAAAAATTCAAGATAGAAACGACTGGGAGAATCTAACCGAGGCCCTTTGCGTCAATAGGCGAAGGAGATGATGAGGATGATGAAATACAAATTTAAACTATTAATACTTGAATAAACTAAGAAAACTCAAATATTAATCAGAAAAACCTTGCACCTTGAAAAACCAGTTAATAGTAATCTCATAAACAATAGAATGAGCAATATTATATCTTCTATTCCAGATAAGAATAGCAGATCAATGTTACCATCAAGACAACCTAGTCCTTAGTAAGGTTGTAAATTAAAGCAGCAAAACATCGATCATGACATGATGAACTACTGTAAGCAACTGTATTAGTAATTAGGTTATGAATAAACAGATTAAACCAATCGTAAACACATTCATACAAGAAAATAAACGCAATGAAATACAAAACTTCCAGACAGAAAAGTAAAAATACCCATCAACTTTATGAAACTAACCACAATAAAAAAGTGAACTGAAATTATAACGAATAACAATTATACTTGAGTAATGCCGAAAACTGTACCTAGGAATATCTTTAGTAAATGTGTACAATTGTATCGAACTCTTGAAGTGACATTTCTTATAAAGTTACTTAAAATCATATCTATGGAAGTTAAAGTTCAATCTAGGGACGAATAGCATATGATGTTACGCCGTTTTCTGCAAGGAAAAATGTTGGAAATGTAATGTGCCCTTTTGAAAGACTGGAGGCTATGAATGTCAAATGCTAAAAGTAACATGAAATTCAGGAAATAAAAGTTCATCAACTCACCAAAGAGAAATAGGTTGCAGTTGATATTGTTCAGTAACATGTTCGCTGGTGAATAATTTGCATTCCACGAGATAAAATCTTTTTCTAAATCAATTTACTCGAGAAAAACAAACATTTATAATTCATGCCTCCAAATCACGATTAGCAATTAGAATACATTGCACTCCTCAGCCCATGTGAAACATGTCTCCATAAGAGTAATCATACTAAATCTGACTTGGGCAAATCCAAAACTAGCACGGAGAAGGATTTCTTCAAATCATCCCATCATCATTATGCACACCACGCACTTAAACATGTATAACGCAAAATGAAGAGGAATTAGCCGTTATTGAGACTTGATGTTCTAGGAATTCTATTTATACAGCAGTTGCTTTGTTGCAGATAATTATTCAGGAAGGCGTCTTATTAAATATTAGCAGCAAGTGGTGAAAGCGATCCGTCCTAGCTGCGTCACAGACAAAGGAGATTCCGGGTATTCAAAACACGACAAATGTTTTTCAAATTTCTAATATATAAAATTACTGTACTATGAATATTTTATGAAAATGCTTCAATAACCTTAGAGCTCGGGTAGGAAAGGGAAAAAAGAATGAAAATAATCAATTGGAAAAATTGACAAGGAACGAGTAGAAAAACTAGACTGCCACCAGAACTAAGGCATGGTTTCACTACTATATATATATATATATATATATATATATATATATACATATATATATGTATATATATACATATATACTGTGTATATATATAAATATATATACTATATATATGTATGTATATATATATATATGTGTGTGTGTGTGTGTGTTGTATTATATATATATATATATATATATATATATATATATATATATACTGTATATATATATATATATATATATATATATATATATATATATATATATAGATAGATAGATAGATATATATGCCCATCAAAATTGAAAAGTATGTTAGTTATCATAACAACAAAACATTTTATGGGCACGTTCCTTTTTTCAAACGTAGTATTAGTGTTTGTTTAAGACTCACTTGAAGTTGAACGCCAAATGCATTTGCGGTGAAATATGTGACAGGTAAACTTTCAGCCACCTGTCTACATTCAGATTTAAAGTCCTCTTAGAGGTCTCTCTCTCTCTCTCTCTCTCTCTCTCTCTCTCTCTCTCTCTCTCTCTCTCTCTCTCTCTCTCTCTCTTTTGCTGTGACTTGGTGTCGACCAAAATAGATGTTTGCGGAGAAAATTAACCAAAGATCTTTGTAGCTTTCTAACAAATATTTTCAGAACATTGTCGTTCATCTAAAGTTCTAAATAATATTTATCAGGATTTTGAGGAAATGAATAAAAAGTAGCTTTTAACAACCACAACGAAAGAGAGATCAGATCACATTCTAAATTCTCAGTTGAGTAAAACTTCATAATTAGGAAATTTGAATGAACTCTGCCTATAGTTAAATCGCTACATTTATCTACAAATCATATATAAGAAAAATACACTTCTACTCTCTCCATACGCCAACAGTCACTACGACTGGTAACATAACATTCATTCATTTTTAACCCGTCATTCCCTAAGCTTATTACAGATTCATGTGACATCATCTCCTCTCTAAACATCTCTAGAACTGTTAGTTATGTCCAGATGAAAAGAGCTGTGCACTGACAACAGTAAGTTAGAGCTTATAACAAACGTTCTAGTATCATTCACTCAGGAATCCTTTTTTTTCTGTGTTTTTTTGTATAATGAAATAAATATCAAAGAGAGAGCAAATAATAAAATGATTAAAAAGTGGTGTCTTGTAAATTATGACTGACACCCTGATCGCAAGAAAAAAACATGGGGATATAAAAATAGGTAAAGAGAAATCAACCCCGAAACTGCCTCAGAAAAAGCGATTTGGAAGTTCTTCATATTAGATGTTTGGAAACAAAACGGAAGTAATTTACGTCTTTAGAGAGCATTGTTGGAATAAAAACGTGAAGTTAAGAATTTGAATGTAAGAAATTGCCCTTCCAAAAGGCCGCCATTCAGTTAAAGGAAACCTTCAGGGACAAAATGTGTACTGATTCTATGGGAACCCTACAATGTACTGTACCGAACCTACCTTACCCAGTAAAAAGCAAGGTGTATATATATATATATATATATATATATATATATATATATATATATATATATATATATATATATATGTATATATATATATATATATATATATATATATATATATATATATATATATATATATATATATATATATATATATATATATATATATATATATATATATATATATATATGGTTGTTATTTCTTCATTAAACCATAGACTGAGACCTGACATGCTTGGATGTAAATCTCCCACTATAATTATAGTTGGTATACGCATAAGAGATGCTGCCCTTGAGCTATGAGGCCAAAACTGGCCGTTTCTGGGACCAACTTTCCCCTCTCCATGAGAACATTAACGCTCTTTAGACAAAGTATTTCGACTTGGACTCGAATTACGTGCTACGGAGCTTTGCACTTCTCATCAACTTTCTGTGATGGAAATGTTTTATTTCTTTCCAATTACCCTCAAATATGCTTCGCAACATATTTGTCAAAGTATCTAAAGTTTTGAATGTAATAGTTTCTTCTAAGCAAGAACTCTAATGACGGGGAAGGAAAGAGTACATTTACGAATGAGTTTTATGAATGCATGTGAGTAATTACTGATCTTCCTTTCTCTATGATGGCGTTATTAGAAATAACATATCAAGTTTCCGTAAATTATACGTCACTAGCGTAGGAACACTGTCAAAAACTAAATGTCAGGGATTACTATTCATCACAGTCACCAGTTAATCAACGGCAGTTTCGTTCAGGACCTGTCCTTCCTAAATGGCTCAGTGTCTGTTAACACCGGCACAGTATTCCTCTCACGGGGATTCGGGGATCTGCTTTAAGGATTGCGGATGGGAAAACGTTTGATTCTAAAACACCCTCTCTAATTTTAATATCTCTCTCTCTCTCTCTCTCTCTCTCTCTCTCTCTCTCTCTCTCTCTCTCTCTCTCTCTCTCTCTCTCTCTCTCTCTCTGCCAATATCAAGATAAACAATTGCAAGGTCAAGATTGGCTTCAATAGTTTGAGGGCAAATACACATCATCAAAATCCACAAAGATTGAAACCCTTGCAAAATAACGACACACTGTGATTCCCTTAGTGTTTGACTTTACTATTATTTTTATCTGGATGATCAATTTCATAGAGAGATGATCGGGTGTGTATATTATTATTATTATTATTATTATTATCATCATTATTATTATTACTAGCCAAGCTACAACCCTAGTTGGAAAAGCAAGATGCTATAAGCCCAAGGGCTCCAATAGGGAAAATAGCCCAGTGAGGAAAGGAAATAAGGAAATAAATAATTAATGTGAATAAATTAACAATAAATCATTCTAAAAACAGTAACAACGTCAAGACAGATAGGCTATGTCCTATATATATAAACTATTAACAACGTCAAAAACAGATATGTCACATATAAACTATAAAAAGACTCATGTAAGCCTGATCAATATAAAAACATTTGCTCCAACTTTAAATTTTTGAAGTTCTACTGATTCAACTACCCGATTAGGAAGATCATTCCACAACTTAGTAACAGCTGGAATAAAACTTTTAGAATACTGTGTAGTATTGAGCCTCATGATGGAGAAGGCCTAGCTATTAGAATTAACTGCCTGCCTAGTATTACGAACAGGATAGAATTGTCCAGGGAGATATGAATGTAAAGGATGGCCAGAGTTATGAAAAATCTTATGCAACATGCATATATATATATATATATATATATATATATATATATATATATATATGTGCATACATATACAGTATATATATATATATATATATATATATATATATACATACATACATACATATATATATATATGTATATATATATATATATATATATATATATATATATGCACGTGTGTGTGTATGCATGTGTTTGTACATACATAAGCATAAGTATTTATGTATGCTAAGGTTTAATAAAACATCAATTACCAAACTGTAGATCCAATGATGTTGATGTACAGTCAAACGAAGCGGTTTATAGGAAAAGATGGATTTTTTTTCCGGGAAATGTGATTCTGTTAAAAAACTGATGTTTCCTCAATCTCCTGAATATATTTCATAACAAGATTTTTCTTATCTACTAAATAACAATTATTTTCTAATACCCAAATCTAAAGAACAATTATCCAAAGAAATATGGGATACTCTCATTCAATAACATGGGTTCATACTCTCA
>NC_090739.1:55911989-55914489 GCF_036898095.1 Palaemon carinicauda
GTGTTTTATTTGTTATTTTTTAAAGTGAAGGTTACAAGAAAAGAGTTTATTTTCTATATTAACTCCAAGTTATTTTAATCAAACGAGCATGTACTGAGAGAGAGAGAGAGAGAGAGAGAGAGAGAGAGAGAGAGAGAGAGAGAGAGAGAGAGAGAGAGAGGTGGGAAACAGAAGCATCATAAAATTATTGATATTAAAAGTTATAATTGAACGAAAAGACTAATTAATGATACCTTTTGAATTTTCTATCATCTTCAGTTATAAATATTTTCATTATTTTTCCCATAGTCTCGTTACGTCGTATAAATCCAGAGCGAGTGGTGGACGACTAACTATCTTTTATCATAAAATATATACTTAAAATGTACATCACGTTATCAACGTAACCATCCTCAGCGAACGTATTCAGCTTTTGTGATCAAAATTATCATCGTTTCGAACGTCTTTTTATCTGAGACATCCATTCATTTATATTTTTTCATTGAATTAGTTTGTATTTATGAACAATAGCTCCTAATAGACAGTGCAATTGAATTGCGTCTGACTAGACACTTCAAATTAACAACAAAGCCAGATTTTCCGGCAGTTATCAAATTTTTACGGGTTCATATCTTGGAATCCCAATAGATCAGTCCCTGTCTCACAATTAGTTGGACGGGAGTTCAAGCCCCACTCAAGCTCGATAGCTTCTAGGAGTGTCTGGAAAAGTGCAGGTGCATCGTCCTTGTGAGCAACGGATGAAGGGTTTTGGGAATCCTCAGGGTCTACCTTTCATGTTTGAGTCATGAGCAGTCATTGCTTGGCCCTCCCTGGACTACCTTGATGAAGAGGGGTATTGGCCGTTGATTCTATATATATCTATACAAACGCACTTTTATATATATATATATATATATATATATATATATATATATATATATATATATATATATATATATATATATATATATATATATATATATACTGTATATATTCTGTCTCTAGGGCATTGTCTTATCCCTTAAATCATTAATCCTTTTTATGTCGTTTGTCCCCTATCTTCGAGTAACAACAGATAATTATCAAATTAGTACGTAGTTTTATCTGTTCAAAGTGAGGAAAAGGTGCATGGCATTTGTTTTCAAGTTGTAAGAATATAATTTCAAAGGGCATTTTTAGTACTTTATTTCATCATTAACTCACCCTTTCCCTCCTCCGCCTCTTCATGATTCCTCGACTGCTGGACCAGGCATGCTTATCATGACCATTCCCAACCATTTCCCATGTGGATTATGCAGCTATTTATGTTGTAGATTAGCAAGGATTAGCAAGGATAAACAAAGTAACCGTGAATTAGAATTTTTCAATCAGACGTTCATAAAAAAAGCATCGATAGTATTCTTAAGTAACTGGCTTCTAAAAGTATAATATGTTGCTCCTGTATGAACTCCTTCTGGAATACAGATCCTATAATTTCATGCATTTATATAGGTACAGGAAATTGTGAGTCTGCTTAGAGTATTCAAGATCTGTCTCCAATGCAAGAAGTTTGCTCTCCCGCCAGAGTCGAAAGGCTTCAAGGCAGGTCCAGATGTCTCGGGTGATGATGTTTTCATTAATTTCTATGTAAAAATCTTCTCAGTTCTTGTTTCTTATTTTTTGTCTAATTTTCTTTTGTATGAATACATTGACATCCTATAAATTTTTTTTATTTCATTGTAAGGTTGGCCTGATGATGACAGTTGTTGGCTAAAACAGAAGTGGGCAAAATTTAGATATATGGAACAGTTGTAATCAGTTTTGTCTTTTTCAAAACTCTTGCCCAAAACACAAAAGGTATAGGAAGCTAGAAAAGTGTCTTAAAGTAACAGGTGCCACAAGTACTTTGGCAATCAATGAAAATTGCTTAAAAGGAAGGATATGCCAGAAAAGTAAATAAATGCATGCACACATCCGCACACGAACACACATACACCCACACACACACACACACATATATATATATATATATATATATATATATATATATATATATATATATACAAACACACTTATATATATATATATATATATATATATATATATATATATATATATATATATATATATATATTAAGACTGGCGAATTACGTAAATTTCCGAGCTGTCAAACTCACCTGTTTTATATTACATAATTTGATACACAATAGAAAACCTCCAAGCTCTGGGAATACAACTCCCAGACAATAATATATATGAACACTGAATATCTAAAAGGTCTCTCTGCTTTACACTCAAAACAAAACTGGGTGATTAATTTCCATTTTTACAGGAACTATTCTTGAATCAACCTCTTACTTCGGTTTTTAGTCAGGGGATATGAGCAAAGCTCTGAAATAATTATTAGTGATCGAAATAATACACATTTTACAAAAATAAATATATTCTATAAAAAAGTAACAAATTAAAAAATTAACACTAAAAATAAATCACTCGAAATATTAAATCTGAACTGAACTTTAGACTAAGACAAGATGATACT
>NC_090739.1:55919489-55934489 GCF_036898095.1 Palaemon carinicauda
AAATGCTACTTCCAGAAGAATCCATAGGATTTGGGAAGCGTGGAGGCCAAGCAAGGCATCAAAGTTGCCAAGTATCGCTCTCCCGAACACTGTACTCACACCATGCCAGACAGCTCTCTCAGTCAGCTAGCTCCTCCTACCCTATGTCCCCGAAATGAAAAAAAAGATAATATCCTATCACGGGGTCCTTTACGACGTTTCTAAAGCACGTTGTACAGAAGTTTTCAAAGCACATTTTACTGAGCATTCTCTCTCAAAAATGGCGCAATATCTTATAAAATATAAAAGAACATTACCTAAGCCCTTGTTCATATCTCGCACGAATCCTACAACACTGTCAAATAGATTATGTAAGACTTCATAACAAGCATAGGTGAAATAAAAAGTTAATTCTTGAAAATAACGTAAATTTACATATACTAACTTGAATAAAGAATACAATGAAATTCACGACGAAAGTCTTACTAATTCACATTAAATACAGGACGGCTCTTTCTCGTCTGCTCCACGCATCCCTTGGGGCACTTATATATGACTTAACTACTTCCAGAGGATTCTAGGACCTAGATCTGGAAGCTTGGGGGTTAGCCTAAGGGCATAAGGATTGCCAAAGATTGCTCTCTCAGACGCATGCCAACTCACAACGAGACAACACTCCCTCAGCTAGCTGCACCCACCTTTGCCCTCGAGAATAAAAAAAGAAGATAACATCTAACACTAGGGTTCTCAAGAACCTTCCAAAACACAGGGTACATAAAAGAATCCCGTATTTTCTCACAAACATGACGCAATACCTTATAAAAATGCAAAAAAATTTACGTAAGCCCTTGTTCATATCTCGTATGGTCATATAACACTCTTAAACAGTTTATATAAGACTTTGTAACTAAATATGTGAAATAAAAATCTAATTCTTTAAAATAATGTAAAATTACATATACTGACTTGAATGAAAAATACAATGAAATCAACAACAAAAGTCTTACGTAATTTACATAACAAACTAATACCTACATGAGAGGAACTCATCGTAAGAGCTGGCTATTCACCACTTCAATGCACATATGAAAACATAAAAAAAGTATCTGAATAACTTATTTACTCTACACTAGAGTATATTCATATATATATATATATATATATATATATATATATATATATATATATATATATATATGTATATATATATATATATATATATATATATATAAATATATATATATATATATATATATATATATATATATATATGTATATATATTCATATATATATATATATATATATATATATATATATATATATATATATATATATATATATATATATATATATATATATAATTATGGTCCCACCTCTGGGCACCAAAATATATATTGTGTATTACGGCTGGCAAGTTAGTTTTTACATAAATCTGTTATACTTGAATAATACCTGAGCTCTGAGAAAATTATATAATTACCAAACGGCAATATTTAAAAATATCCAAAGGTCTCTTAAGTACACTCAAAACAAAACTGGGTAGTTATCATTATGAAATATTTAAAACAACCTCTTACTTCGAGTCTTAAACAGGGATAGGAGAGAGTTCTGTAAAAAATTCTAGTGATCGAAATAATACACACTTTACAAAAGCTAAATGTATGCTATAAAAATTACAATACTTTGAAAGAATTTAGACCAAAAACAAATCACTTAAAATATTAAATCTGAACAAAACTTAGACTAAGATAAGAAAAAGATACTTATGAAAATTATATAATCACTTATCTTGGAATATTAAATCTAAACACGTGGCAAATATAACACTTGCGTAATCTCTCACAAACATGATGCAATATCATAAAGAAAATTACATAAGCCCTCGTTCATACCTCGTATGGTTCGTATAGCACACTTAATTAGGATTACATAAGACTTCGTAGCAAAATATGTGAAATAAAAATTTGAATCTTGAAAATAATGTAAATTTACATATACTGACTTGAATGAAAAATACAATGAAATGAACGACGAAAGTCTTACGCAATTTACAAACAATTGCTTATAACTACATAAGAGGAGCTCACCTCACGGGCTGCTATGCACATCGTAAATACACAAATGAAATACATGACCGGCTTCGCAAGATATATATATATATATATATATATATATATATATATATATATATATATATATATATACTTAAATATTGAGCGACAAACATTCCTTTATATGGAATTCATTCAAATTTGAGAATGAGTATCCAAAGGAAAATCTTTTATTGATACTGCTTATCCCTGGTTGGAAGTTAAACCTCTGACTATAGTCAAAACTGAATAGGACAACAGAGATCTAAACCAGTGACCCATTAATTCAACTAGTTTTCGCAATGTGTGTGAATGTGTGTGCGCATGTATATAAGCTAGTTTTATCACAAGTGATTTTCCCACATTCAAATATTGTGGAATAAATCTCTGAGGAAAAGTATATTTTAAGATAATTGTTTGTACTCAGGCCACAATTCAAACCCACACCTCTAAATTGAAATTGAAGTCCATGGGTTTGATTCATGTTTTGCGTAGAAAAAATTATCTAAAAATTATTATTTTGATATTAAGAATGGTTAATGTCTCAATTTATGAAAAATTGAAAGCCACGCATGTTACCGATAAAGTTCTCATATATGTATGTCTACGGTATATAATATGTATTATAATATACATATATATATATATATATATATATATATATATATATATATATATATATATATATATATATATATATATATAGATAGATAGATAGATAGATAGATAGATAGATAGATAGGTAGATAGATAGATATACACACATACATACATATATATATATATATATATATATATATATATATATATATATATATGTATATTATATGATTATGGCTCCCTGGTCTGGGCACTAAAAATACATTATATTAGGGCTCGTGACTGGGAACCAAACATATAATGTTATATATACTACAACTGGCAAGTTAATCAACCTCTAAACCCCCTTGTTTGCTTTTACATTAAAACTGTTCCACTTTAAAATATAAATACACGATTTCTGAGACAGTTAGATAACTCCCAGACAGCAAATTATAAAACACTGAATATCCAAAGATCTCTTAAGTACACTGAAAACTAAACTGGGTAATTACTCTTAAGTATTATTTAAAACTCACTGTGGTTCTTAAAAATAACGTAAATTTATATATACTGACTTAAATGAAAAATACAGTGAGATTAGCGACGAAAGTTAGTTCCCCTCGTATCCTACGAGCGGAATCTGATCCTAAAAAATGGTGATTGGAATAATACATTCTTTACAAAAATATATATATATTCTATATATATATTAGAACACTTTGAAAGAATTTACGTAGTAACAAAATAAGTCACTTGGAAAAACTTAAGACTGAATAAAATTAGATTACGACAAAAACATTATGATCTGAAAATCATATATGAACTTGACTTGAAGTATTATTTCTGAATAAGCCTTAGATTAAGAAAAGAAATAATGTAATGTAAACTATACAAAAACTTGAAATTAAATCCATCCACGGAAGACGACGACGGAAATGAGGTAGGGGCGGTAAGCAAAGTGAATTATTCGACTATCATCCGGACCTTGGAAGCGAAATTAATTCATTTGAACCAGGAGCAACCAGAGGAATAAAGCCAATTAATTAGTAGTTTCCATGAAATCGCCTCGAACGTCTGGAAACAAACCAACCTACTGAAACATGAGATATACCTCAAAACAATGGAAACACCATTCAAACAACGCGCTTATCGACTGTCGCCGTATCACCGAGATATCATGAGAAAACGGATTTTGAAGCGAAGCGAAAAATCAATTTTTGGGTGAGATAGCCATGTCATCCTGATGGAAGGTTCCTATTGGTAGCTTCCTAAGGAATATTTGGCTACAGTGATATTCCCAGAGAACTAACCTTTAGGTCTCCAGAATTCTAACTCCTGGCACGAGTATCCTTAAAATTCCACTTAAGGATATCGCATAATATCAGGGGACGTATATCTTGATACGACACATAGCAATCTTCACCCCGAATAGCGTTTTCGTTTCAAGGGGGAAGAGTGGCGAAAATAGAAGGGGAGCCATTATCAAGGTTACCCTTCCTCCCGTACTATTACGAGTATCCAAGATGGCGCTCATTCCTTGTTGCATTGAGCATGGTGCTACAGATATAGTAGTTTTCGGGAGGGATCTTGCCTAGGCCTTTTCTATGGAAAAGGAGGGCGGGTCCATCAGGACGACGTGGCTATCTCAGCCAAAAATTAGATTTTTCGCTTCGCTTCAAAATCCGTTTTGTGGGCTCAAGCCATGTCGTCCTGATGGAAGTTTACCAGAGAATTACTAGAAAGTACTGTATCTGTGGATTTTCATAGGTGCCTTAACCTTGGGATAAATTTTTCTATGGTCATCCGGACCATTGAGACATATGACATTACCGTTATACGTCATTACCACTGATCATGGACCATGTTAGGGCTTCCTGCCCCCCTCAGTTTGTATATGTTGTCAGAACAACTAAGTATCAACTATATCCATAGTTTGTAAGCATACAATAATATGAGGTTTACTTAGTTAAATAAGTAAGAGAACTCTGGCATATTTATTGTGCTAATTGCAGGGCGAAATAAGACGCAATTACACTCTAATAGACATTTATTTCGAATAAATGTCCAAATGGAATAACGAGTGTAACATGTTACGGGAATTATACGTACAACATAAACAGAAAACGTTTTTCTCCCTGAGAGGTAAGAAATGATCAGTGCCACTCTGAAATTTGAAAATTTTGATAAAATATTCTAATATAATTTTCTGTACATGTTGTATACTATCAACTCTGTGTACTATGTACACACGGCACAAGTGTTATCTGTATAATTCCACACCTGAGATTTTGAACGGTCTTAGTGTCACCATGGTGATACCCACTTAAAAGGTATCGCACCGGAAGTGTCAACACCTTTTCACCCTAATTGATAGTCCCAATCAATTCACTGTTCATCGCAGCACTAGACGAAAGGTTTGAATACACTACCTGCCACCACCACGTAATACTTCAGCTCGTGCACTTGCTTTGCATAGTGTTTGTAGAACACTCTAGATGACTTCCATCCAGTATATGAGTGCAGACACTCAAAGTCCATATACTGAAAAAAGTTCTATGTTGAAGCAATTTTTCTCGGATCATGACCTGCGGGTGTACTGTCAGGATCTGCTCTACGAATGAAGTAGGTGAGCTTCGCCCTCAGTTGTTTTAGGGATAAGTTTGATCCTGAATTTTCTCCTTTGAAGAGGTGTCCTCCCCTGAAGTCTGAAGTTCTTCGAAGATAGACCTTTAGACACTCTACTGGACACAGAGAGACATCTTCCTTCAGAGGGCAGATTCTCCAGGGACACCATCTTTTAGTGGGTAGCTTGTTCTTGGCGAGAAAGGTTGGATCAGGAAAGAGATTCAGTTCTCCCACTTCTGTGAACTGAATGTGGTCCTCATTTCTTGATAGGGCTACTATTTCACTAACTCTAGCCCCTGAGGCTATAGCAAACAGGAAAATAACCTTTTGTGTTAGATCCTTGAGAGAACAATCTTCATTGTTCACATATGAAGCATAATGTAGAACCTTGTCCAAGGACCTTGAAATGGGCTTTGGAGAAGCTGCACGCCTAAGTCTAGCGCATGCCTTTGGGATCTTGTTAAAGATTTCGTTCGACAAGCCCACTTGAAAGGCGTATAGAAGAGGTCTAGTGAGGGCTGACTTACACGTTATCGTGTTGGCGGCCAGACCTTGTTCATGGAGGTGGATAAAAAAGGACAGACAGAAGTCTATTGAGATTTCTTTCGGTCCTTTTGCTTTAACGAAAGCAACCTACTTTTTCCAAGACGATTTATATTGTCTTCTGGTTGACTTAGACTTGCATTCTTCCAAGAAGTCTATACTGCCTTTTGAGATCCCAAATCTTTTCTTTACCATTAAGGTCAGAAAATCATGAGATGAAGGTTTTGGGTTCTCTGTGATGAAGTGAAGACAGTTGACTTTTGAACCCGTTGAAATAGTGATGGGTTCGGTAGAGGGGCAAGCCTCAGCTTCAGTTCCATCACTAGAGGGAACCAGTTGCTCTTGGGCCACTTGGAGGCCACTAGAACTGCCATTCCCTGGAAGGATTTCAGCTCGTTGAGGACCTTTAGTAGGAGGTTAGATGGAAGGAACAGGAAAATCCAGGTCCATTCATTCCAACCGAGGGACATGGCGTCCGTTGTCTCCGCTAGAGGGTCCTCGTATGGGGGTACATATCGAGGTAGTTTCTTGTTGTCGTTTGTCGCGAAGAGGTCGATCTGCAGTTCCGGGACTTGTTCCAAGATGGAGGAGAATGAGTCTGCGTCTAGGGACCATTCTGACTCTATCGGCTTCAGCCTGGATAGAGCATCCGCTTTCACATTGCGGAACCCTTGTAGGTGAACTGCTGATAAGTGCCATCTCTCTAGACAAAGGATGGCTAATATTACATGGTTGATATGGGACGATCTTGAGCCTTGTCAGTTCAGACATCTCATTATCACTTCGCTATCCAAGATCCATCTGATGTGGACTGATCTGCGAGGGGAGAGTTTTCCGAACTTCAAGAGGACTGCCATGGCCTCCAAAATATTGATGTGAAAGGCCTTGAACAGAGATAACTAAGTCCCTTGGACTTTCCTTTGATGGGAGAGAACTCCCCATCCTTCCGTCGAGGCATCCGTGTGGATGGTCACCGACGACAGAGGTGGTTGCAAGGGCTCGGTCCTCGTTAGGCTCTTGGCCTTCGACCACGGGTTGGGAAGTGATCGTAGTAAGGCCGGTATCGGTCATTTTAGATCTCTTCGAGTGTTTGATGCGTATCCTCTCCAGACTCCTGACACATCTTTCAGCTGTGCTCTTAACATTGGGTCTGTTACTGCTGTGAACTGGAGAGAGCCCAGTACTCTTTCCTTTTGGCGTCTTGAGATCCTGTCGGATTTCAGTAGTCTCTTGACAGAACCTGCGATCTCCCTCCTCATTCCTGAGCAAATGGAGAGGTGGTGTGACCTCAGGTTCCAATGGATTTCCAGCCATTGAAACCCTTGAGCTGGAGAGAGTCGAGACTTTTTGAAGTTGATCTTGCATTCCGGATGTCCCAGGAACTGGATCACTTCTTTGGATGCTTGCAGACGAGTCATTTCAGATGCTGCCCACACCAGCTAGTCGTCCAGGTACGCTGCTACCTGAACGCCTTCTAGGCGCAGTTGGTGCACGACTGCGTCTGCAAGTTTCGTGAAGATCCTTGGGGTTATATTTAGTCCAAAGGGTATCGCTCTGAGAACATACTTTATCTTCTGTATCTTGAATCCTAGGTAGGAGGACGTGCCAATAGGCATCTGCCAGGTCTATCGAGACTTTGAGCACCCCTTTGGATAACAGGGTCCTTATGTGTTGAAGGATTAACATCCTGAACTTGCTGTTTTCTATGAACTTGTTGAGTGGCGACAAGTCCAGAATGACTCTGAGTTTGTGTGAGTCCTTCTTGGGAACACAAAACAGCTTTCCCTGGAATTCGATGGACTTTGCTTTCCTTATAACCCGTTTGCTCAAGAGATCTAGAGTATATTCTTCTAATGAGGGGGTGGAGTGTTGGAAGAATTGAGGAAATAATGGTGGAGACTTGTTCCGTTTCCATCCTAGTCCAATCTTGATTAGGCCGTGGACCCAAGGATCGAAGGTCCAACGATCCTGAAAATGTTGGAGCCTCCCTCCTACCGGAAGCATCTCCTTGCTTCGATTGTCCGGAGGGTTTACCTCCTCGACCGCGTCCTCCCCTACTTCTTGAGGGATGTTTAGAGGAGCCACGTCTGGATTCTTTACCTTTCGGCCAAAAGGTAGTGGTTTGCCTCTCAAACCCAGGGTTGAATGCTGGTGACTGGGCAACCAGCTGATGAGGCCCCACTTGGAAGGTGGTCTGCGTTTGGGCTACCACTTGGGGCACCGCGGTCATGGTGACTGTGGGATGTTGTTGAGCAGGCCGAGAGGGAAGTCTAGGCTTCTTCGTCTTCCCTTTAGGTTGGGGACCCGCATCCGAGGAAGACTTCCTCTTTGAGGAGATGCCCCACTTCTGGAGAAGGTTCCTATTCTCCATGGCAGCTTTCTCAACTACCTCTTTGACTACTTCGTTTGGGAAGAGGTCTTTACCCCAGATGTTAAAAGATATCAACTTCCTGGGTTCATGTTTCACTGTTGCAGCAGCGAACACAAACTCTCTACAGGCTCTCCTAGCCTTCATGAAAGCATATAGGTCCTTTACTAGGGTGACCATATGCATTTTGGCCAGGACCATGAGCATGTCTGGGGTACTTCTTTGGCCTGCACACATCTCTATGTAGTTTTGTAGGGATAAGGATGCAGCAAGTCTCTCTTTCGTCTCTTGTTCCTTGCGCAAGAGAAAGTCAGAAAGTTTAGGGAGATTCTCGCTAAACTGTCGTCCAGCAATGTCTGCGTCCAGTTTCCCTACTGAGAAGGTTAGGCGGACTTCCCTCCATTCCTTCTCTTCCATGGGTAAGGCTAACGACAGAGGCCTGCACTCCTCTAGTGCAGGGCATGGTTTGCCTGCCTCCACTGCCTTGGTGGCAGTTTTAAATGCCTTCGACATGAAGGGGAAGGTTATTGAAGCATGAGCAAGAAAGGTAGGGTGTTTCTTGCTCAAGGCGGACACTTTCGAATTTGAATAGCCCGCCTTTATTAGGCTACTCCACAAGAGAGCCTGTGCCTTACCGTGGTCGAAAACCATGACCTCCTTCGGTTCCGTCTCCTCTTTTGGCATTGGTTCTTGCTTCAGTCGAATGAAGCAATTAGGGTAAGCGTTAAAGCTTGTCCAAAACTGGATGTCGTCTAAGGGGACGGCTCCCATCTTCTCCGAGATGTAGAGTTTGCCGTTAGTAATCGGCATAAACTCCGCATACCTCCAGGGATTGGTTTTGGAGCAGTTTGGGAGGTCTTGGACTCTGGGTCGCTTGTATGCCCCTCGAGAGGCGGTAAGTGGAGCTTCACGGAGCTCTCTCTTGAGTCTTGGTTCCCTTGCTTCGCCTTGCTTGCGAGTGTTCTCCATTAAGGCAGTAAGATGGGCCAGTGCCTGGCTCATATTGTCCAATGGAGGGGTAGAAGCTGAAGATGTCGAGGGTAACGGCTCCGGTGCTGGCACAGATGGAAGGAACTCCGACTCGACATCATCATATTCTTCCGGAGGTAGAGTAGACTTCTCCTCGTGATCATCCTTTAGTAGATCCTTGTCCGTAGACACTTCCGACATCCTTTCCTCCTGGTGAATGTCCATGCTTTGCAATGTCTCACTGACATCCGTCTTGATGGCAATCTGGATGCAGGGAGGTCCGGGTCATGCTTGGGGCACGACAATTTCACTACCCGCTTTTGGGAACAGAAAGCGACGCATCTTATCATTAGGTAGATATGGTCCCGGAGAGTTCTTTTGGAACCTTCATACCCACTTGCGTAGCTTTTCTCGTGCCGCATCCCTCGACTCCGTTGACTTTGGGTCGTCGAAACCTTCGGTCACCAAGGTCCGACAGATATTGCAGAGTTGGGGGTCCCAGTACTGCAGGGTTTCAGTAATGATGGTGCATGGGGCATGAGACCTGCACACTTTGTGACCTTAGAAGTTCCTACTCCTATGGTTGCAGAAGATCACATCGGATTTCATCTGGGGTTCCTCCTGTAAAGAAAGGAAAATTAAATGAGTATGCGGTTGTTTATGACACATAATAAACAGATTATGCAAAATATTAATATTATTATTTTAACTATTATAGCTTAGGATAGTCAGCTAGAAGAAATTAGGAAAGACACATACTTGTGTATCCTTTCCAGTCAATTGCTATGACCTCCCCTCAATATTAAGGTTATAGAGTTTCCTTGATCTGAGCAAACTCAAAAGAGAAGTGTTCTAACCTCTAGGGATATACTACCACTGACCCTTCTTAAATTATTTGATATTGTGGGGGTAAGTTATTAGCTGATTTCTAATCAGAGTATTGAAGGAATTCTATTCTTTCAATATAGGATTGGTCTTAGCAACAGACTGTGCAAGGATACACAAGGTATGTTGGAAAATAACTATTGTATAATATATACAATAGTTTTCTGTCTGCAGTATATACTATACTGCAAATATACTGGCTACTGTATAATCATATACTGTATTTCATCCGGCATGTTGCCGGCTAGGCTAGCACCTGGTGGCACGGTCCGGCCGGCATGTTGCCAGCTGGGTAGTACCTGGCGGCACCAGTCCAGCCATCATGCCGCCGGCTGAGTTAGTACCTGGCAGCACCGGCCCAGCCGGCGTGGGTTAGTACCTGGTGGCACCGGCCCAGCCGGCGACATACCTGGCGGCACCGGCCCAGCCGGCGACATACCTGGCGGCACCGGCCCAGCCAGCGACATACCTGGCGGCACCGGCCCAGCCGGTGACATACCTGGCGGCACCGGCCCAGCCGGCCTGTCGCCGGCTGGGTTAGTACCTGGTGGCACCGGCCCAGCCGGCATGTCGCCGGCTGGGTTAGTACCTGACGGCACCAGTCCAGCAGACATACTGCCGGCTGGGTTAGTACCTGGCGGCACTAGCTGACAGAGAGAGAAAAAGCATGGAGTGAAGGGCTGCCCTATTAAAATGTATATTACAATAAATAAGGGTGTTGGTATAAAACCCTACTGCCTTCCTCTGGAATGAGGGGTCAAATGGAAGGGGAGAATGCATCATTCAAGCTTCCATCCCGCCACAAGATCAGTTGCCGGCATTGCCGGTTTCAGGAATGCGGATGGCAGTCCAAGAGAGGACTGAAGAACACTCAGCAGCGGAGGGGTCTCCCACCAGCAGCCGTCACAGCTGGCACAACCTTTCCCGGAGCCTATGTCCATAAGGGAAAGACTGAGTGACTATACAGCTCCTTATGTAGGAGCCCGGCCGGCACCACAATCTACCCGGCAAGCGGTGAGATTGCTGGACAACGGCCACAGGATTGCGATAGCTAAGCCATCGCTAAAGGACAGAGAGGGGAGGGAAAAGGGTCTTGTATCAAGTGTGGAAGAAGGCAGCAGGATTGCCGCCACTTCCACACAAGAGTGAAACATTGTTTCAGTATCGGCACAATCCTAGGTGGCAGAAGAATATCTATTCTTTAGCCTAGGGTCTGCCGAAACAGGACTAGTCTTCTAGACCGCAGGGGAGAAGGTGGCGGTATCATACTACCAATTCAAGTGCGGCCTAGGGAGGCTTAGCCTCCTACGCCGGCAGCACTAAGCCGGTAGGGGAGTGACTACTCACACTGCCGCTCGGCCCCCGGCAGAAAGACTGAATACTCTGAGGTTCTGTTGAAAACCCAAGCCGGCATACTCGCTGGCAAGGGTGGGAGACAGAAAACACTAGCCTAGTTAAGCCTGAGTGAACTACTCTATGGCAAGACCAAGATAGGGTTGTCGCCTATGGCGGCACTCAGAAGGAAAAAGGGATTACCCTTAAATCTCCACAGGAGACGAGTATCGAGTTATATAATTAATTCTAGGAGATATACTATCTCCTGTTGAATTGATAAAACGATACACGAGGGTAACCGAGGATAATGAAAGTATACTAAAGCGCAAAGGCTAGGTAGCCTAGCGCAGGGCGAGATCTCGGTTACTTAAATCACCGAAACTCTAACGTATACGATCGACATAAGGAAGAGGAAATTTGTATGCATAATATATCTTTACTAGTATAATTGTGCCTTGTAGTCGCCTCTTTCTCTAGCGACTAATGGTGGAGTAATTGATACCGCAGTGTTGAATCACTCTTTATTTGTTGTGATCAAACCTGGTGGCATAGACAATATGCGAGTTAGTATTATTACAAATTAACATGTTATTGATCTAAAATCCATGTATCAGACAATGAATAACACAATGATTTGTATGTTGATCGTTATAGCCTCCTCTAACTTACAGTTGTTAAAATAACATATTACATAATTGTGTACAACATTATACATACACGATGCGGTATTGTGGTAGTTTTGGAGATTGCTCTAGGGTGGGTATTCTCTGCAAATTCTCGTTCACAACTACGTTATACATTCACGATGGAGATGTGTTTATGCTCCGCACATCAATGGATTGATTCTTTTCCTATGGTGGTGTTCGACATGTGTTAAGGCTAAAGGTTAATGCGCCCGGGATGAGCGCTTCCATAGTAAGCATATTTTCTCTCGCTAGCTTTTAACTCTTTATTCTAGTTCCCTTTCTTCCGTATAGCTATATTATTTATTTCACACATATACTTATTCTACATTCGCTGTTATGCTGATTACATGCTTAAATAGCTTTCATAATTCATTAATGCTATTACCATTGGGAATGTCATTCTGCTAACTAAATAACACATGCATAATGAATGACAGCGGCCATGGCGCCTCCAGTGACTGGCCAATCTCCAAAACACATTAAATTAAGCTAATTTCACTGTGAAGCATGAGCCAAAAATATACACTGTAAAGATGAAATACTCAACTGTCCAGAGGCAGAAGCAGCTGGAGATTGCATATTAAATCTTCTCAATAACGATAAAAAACGTTAGATAACAGGGAAAACCACAGTGCGCAATCGCTACTAAAATAGGAATGAGCGCCATCTTGGATACTCGTAATTGTACGGGAGGAAGGGTAACCTTGATAACGGCTCCCCTTCTATTTTCGCCACTCTTCCCCCTTGAAACGAAAACGCTATTCGGGTTGAAGATTACTATGTGTCGTATCAAGATATATGTCCCCTGATATTATGCGATATCCTTAATTGAAATTTTAAGGATATTCGCGCCAGGAGTTAGAATTCTGGAGACGTAAAGGTTAATTCTCTTGGAATATCATTGTAGTCAAATATCCCTTAGAAAGCTACCAATAGGAACCTTTCAACCGGACGACATGGCTTGAGCCAAAAAAAGAAGTAGACTATTTGTTACAAAATGGATTAGCCAAACAAAGACCCTTACAGTTCTCCATGCTTTCTCTTGAAAAAACCGGACGGATCTTTCAGGATGTATACAGACTACCAAAAGTTGAATTTGATCAGTGTGGCTGATAATTATCCATTGCCGCTCATCAACCAACTACTCGACAATATTGGACAAGCGAGGTTCATCTCCAAGATCGACTTATTAAAAGGCTATTATCAAATTCCTTTGGACGATAACGCAAAATGGTTTTCAGCTTTTATAACCCCGTTTGGGTTATATCAATACACCGTCATACCATTTTGTCTAATGAACGCCCACGCTACTTTTCAACGAGTAATGTATAACCTTCTAGGATCGATAGAAGGAGAAGGCATTTATCTTGACGATATTGTGGTATATTCATCGACCTGGGAAGAACATCTCCGAAATCTGAAGAAGGTATTTCAAAAGCTGCAAAGAGCACTCATGACGATTAACCTGGAGAAGAGCAAATTTGGAAAGGCGACAGTTCGGTACTTGAAATTTGAAGAAGGAAGAGGACTAATCGCCCTGGTAGCAGCTAACATCGAAGGAATAAGGAAAGCATCAGGCCCCTCAAGGATTAAGCAATTACAACGTTTTTTATGGATGCCAGGATTCCACCAACGTTTTTGCCCGAACTTTTTAGTTGTAGGTGCTCCTTTGATGAATTTGACTAGCCCCAAGAAAAATATTTTATGGACCAGCGAGGGCCAGGAATCCTTCAACAGGATAAAGGCCATATTAACGTCACAACCGTTAATATGGCCTGATTTCAACAAGAAATTCCTTATCCAAGTAGATGTATCAGATAATGGGATTGGAGCTGTCTTATTGCAAGAAGACGAGGAAGGAATTCTTCACCCTGTTTGTTTTATGTCGTCAAAGTTGAAGAAACATCATTAAGCCTACTCGACAGTTGGAAAGGATCTGCTAGCATTAGTCGCAGCAATCAATAAGTTTGAGGTCTATGCGAATCGACCACAGAATGAGGAGATTACTGTGTATTCGAATCATAATCCTTTAAGTTTTGTTAATAAGATGAGGAATAATTATCAAAGGTTAACTTGGTAGTCATTATGTTTACAACCATACTGTATTAATGTAAAGCAAATATCAGGTAAAGATAATGTAGTTACAGATTATTTATCTCAAGGTAAATCAATGGATTCAGGTCCAGAATAAATAATCTTTTTTTGGGTGGGGGAACTGTCTTATGAAGCTGGTCTAGTGTAGAGTAAATAATTTATTCATGCATTTTAACTATGTATTTCATTTGTGTATATAGGAGGCGAATAGCCAGCTCATAAGGTGAGTTCCTCTCCTATAGTTTTAAGTAATTGTATGTAAATTACGTAAGATTTTCATCGTTTATTACATTGTAATCTTCATTCAAGTAAGCATATGTAAATTTACGTTATTTTTAAGAATTCACTTTTTATTTCACGTATTTTGCTTTGAAGGCTTACGTAATCTGCTTAAGAGTGCTATATGACCCTACGAGGTATGAATGAGGGCTTATGTAATTTTTTTGTGTCATGAGGTATTGCGTCATAATTGTGAGAAAATACACAATTCTAATATTTGTCAAGTATTCTGGAAGGTTCCCGAAAAACCCAGAGTCAGTTTTTATCTTTTTTTAATGTTTGAGGATGGGTATGGGCGGAGCTGCTGAAAGAGAGTTGCCTTGAAAGCAAGGTTTGTTCCCCTGAATTTTATCTAATTGGTAACTTTGCCCCTGCCCCCAAGCCACGAGAATAATCTATCTAGAACATTCTAGAAGTTCATAAGTCCATATACATGTGCCCCTAGGGATGCGTAGGGCAGAAGAGAACCAGCCTATCCTGTGAAAGAGCCAACATCCGCTCTCTCAAGTACCTCATGTGTGACCTCTCTAAAGCGATTAAGTTTGTGCTCAACGTATATCGTGT
>NC_090739.1:55936989-55944489 GCF_036898095.1 Palaemon carinicauda
ATGTTTTGATCTGAAAATTGTATAATCACTCGACTTAATACTAAATCTGAAGAAACCCTAGACTAAGACAAAAGATATAATACTTATGAAAATTATACAATCACTGGTTACACTTGAAATTAACTTTTATACTAATATATATGCTTGATACTTAATGAGAAAAGAGAACCAGATAACGATACAAATACCTTTCATGTTCCTACAGGGCCAGTCATAAAACTTTATACAATGCCAACACTCACCCCTGCACAATAAATTTAAAATCACCTTTGACTTCCTTCTTTTTCGTTTCTGCACACAATTTACGTTGGGGCACAGAATCACTCTGGAGAGGACACACTATAGGTACTGAGAGAGAGCGAAGGAGGCACTTTGACTCCTTCACAGGACAGGTGCTACTCTACTGCTGCTATGCAGCCCTGGGGGCCACTTATATAAGACTTCCATGATATTCCAGGTCCGAGATCTAGAAGCGTGATGGTTGGCCTAAGGGTGTAAGGTTGTCAAAGATTACTCTCACGGACGCGTACCCACGCAACAGGGAAACGAACTCTCTCAGTTAGCTCCGCTAGGGCCCTCAGGAAACTTACAAGACACGTGGCATATATGAATTGCGTATTTTATCACAAATATGGCACAATACCTCATGAAAATATAAAAGAACATTACATAAGCTCTTGTTCATAACTCATGCAGTCAGATAACACCCTTAAACAGTTACGTAAGACTTCGTAACAAAAATGTAAAATAAAAAGTTAATTCTAAAAGATAACGTAAATTTACGTATACTGACTTAAATAAAGAATACAATGAAGTTAACGACGAAAGTTTAACGTAATTTACATAATAAACTTATACCTACACGAGAGGAACTCATCATAAGAGCTAGTTAAACAAATAAAATCATGAATAAAATACTGTATTTAATCTGCACTAGACCATCTTCATAAGATAGCTCCCCCCGAAAAAAATTATCTATTCCGGGCCTGAATCCATCGATTTAGCCCGAGATAAATAATCTGCAACCACATTATCTTTACCTGATATATGCTTTACATTAATACAATACGGTTGAAAACATAAAGACCACCTAGTTAACCTTTGATTATTGTTTTTCATCTTATTAACAAAAGTTAAAGGATTATGATCCGAATACACTGTAATCTCTTCATTTTGTGGTCGTTCATGTAGATTAAAAATATTTTTATTGCTGTGATTAGCGTCAGCAGTTCCGTCTCAACTGTAGAGTCGATTCATTGCTGCTCCTTCAGCTTCGATGACATAAAACAAACAGGATGAAGAATTCCTTCCTTATCTTCTTGCATTTAAGACAGCTCTAATCCCATTATCCAACACATTCACTTAGGTAAAGAATTTCTCATTGAAATCCGGTGCTTGGAGTATCAGTTTTGAAGTTGATATGGTCTTTATCCTTAGATTTTTCCTATTTCCTAGTATCTCGATAACATAAGTCCGGTCACTGCTCTTCTCAAATATCCGGAATGGTTCTTGGAACTCGTTGGTGAGTGGGAATCCCCTTTTCGATGAATAGACCAATACCTGACGTCCTACCTCAAACTGTCTGTTCATATTCTTCATACCAAACCTTTTCCTGTTCTGTCCTTGACTCGTTTTCACGCCTTCTAGGGAAAATTTCCTTAACTCGCCGATCCCTTTCCTCAAATTCCTGACATATTCTCCATCCAGATCCTCTCGGTCCTTCAATTTTTCTGCTAATATTTTAATCAGTCCTCGTACTTCTCGTCAAAATACCATTTAGTTTGGGCTACATCCCATGTTTTCTTGATAAGCATTACGTACCTCAAATAACATCAACGGTAGTCTGATGTCCCATTCATTTCCTGTTTCGTTGCAGAACTTCGTTAACATTCTTTTCAAAGATTGATGAAACCTCTCTAATGCAACTTGGGTCTCCGGAAGGATAGGCAGTTGATAGTTGTTGTTTCACATCCAACAGTTTCATTACGTCCTTAAACAGTTTTTATGTGAAATTCGTTCCTCGATCACTTCGAACAATTTCCGGAATACTAAACTTAGTGAAAAAAGTCTAGTAACTTTTCGGCAATTATTTTGGCACTGATGTTCCTGAAGGGTCTGGCTTCTCTGCATCTCACCATTGGACATGTCAAGTTTAACATAGATTCGTGACCTTTTTCCGTCCTTGGTAAAGGTCCCTCGATGTGTATCATTACTTTGCTGAAGGGTTCTCCTCGCACTTTTATCAGGAATAAGGGAGCTTTCTTAATGTACTCGTTTGGCTTTCCAGCCGCCTGACATACGTGACATGCACAGCCAAACTGGCTTACATCCTTATGCATGCAAGGCCAGAAAATGTCTTTCATAATCTTCTTCGTCATCTTCCTTATCCCTGTATGTCACGTCATGTGCGCTACGGTGGTCACCAGTCTTCTCAACAGTGCGGGAATTAATATCTGCCGATATATCCCCATTCGGCTTTTTCCAGGTATATCGGCAGGTCTATGCTTCCTCATAAGCAACCCATCCTTAAGATAATAACAGGTCGGAGACTGCTGTGCCTCCGTCTCGTCCACCCCACGGTACAATAACTCTGTTAACGTTGCATTCTTCCGTTGCAATCCTATCAGCCTTTTCCAACTCACTTGTCCTACTTCTAACGATGAGTTTTCTATTTCTTCCAGGTCCATTTCTTCTTTGTCTTTTTGCCCGCACATTTGTTCTCCTCTTGTGTACCGTCTTCAGAAAAAAAATCCTCCAAGTTCATCGCTCTTTCAATTTCTTTTTCTTCTTTTTGAGCCACTTTCTTCGTTATACATTTAGTCGTCACACAACTAGGAAACAGATACGAGTAGTTCTTCTCGAGTTCAGTCATAGGACTATACTTCAATGATTTCTCCGTTACAATGAGACACGGCACAAACGGCACTCCACCAACCTCATTACCCAGCAGGACTTCTATTCATTCGACAGCCAATGAATTCTTTACCGCAAAACCAAAATTATACGTCACAAACTCGCATGACTGTTTCAAACGGCAAATAGGGGTAACCTCTTCAGTTCCTATTCCCATCAAAATAACGTAGTCTCCTGTGAGAGACTGTTCCACCAATGGGTGTACTCATCATACCACCACACTATGGTTGCAACCTGTGTCTCGCAATATCTTGACCGGGGTTCGCTTACTCCCATCTATTGCTGCTAACATTCCTTCATAAATATATGGTTTAAAGTATCCAAGCTGTTTGGGTTTGTCCTGTTTGTCGTGTAAACGTTGGCTGATTTATTTTCCTCTTTGACCATTCCCGATTGTTTCTTCGTCTTTGCATTCTATGAAGTCGAATTATCCTTAATCACTTGGGCGACTGTTTTTGGTTGGTTTGACCAACATTCCTTACTGATATGGCCTCACTTGCCACACTAAAAACAGACAATATTAACCTTCTGCACGTCTTTTACAATGCTTGAATGAGGATGATTCGACGATTGTTGCTGTGGTACTATCACATTCTGCTTAGGAACAGTACCAGTGCTACTTCCACTGTATCTATTGAACTTGTTCACATAGTTATTACTGAACTGGTTTCCATGGTTCGGCGAATACTTGACACTTAGTCGGAGCGACGGTTGAAACTTCATGCCCCAGGAGGGTTTACAACTGATAATATTATAATCTTCCCTCAGCGATGCTGCTTTATCAAGTTTCTTCACCCCTCTCTCTCTCAAGTATGTTCGAATATGTTCAGGAATTCCATGTAGATACTGTTCTAGTATTATCAATTCTTCTAAATCAGCCATCTCCCTCATGCTAGCAGCCTTTATCCATTTAAAATATTGTCGTACCTAATAAGCGTAATCAAGGAAAGTCCTTTCCTTGTCCTTCCTCAAACTTCGGAATCTTTCAGCATAATATTCAGGGGTTGTCTGATACACTTGCAGCACGCTCCTCTTTACTTCTTGATACTCCTTTCTCTGGTCTTAAGATAAGGATAAGTAAGCACTGTGTCCTTTCCCAATAGTACACTCTGCAATAACACAGACCATTTGTCTTTGGAACATTGCATCGTCGATGCGACCGTTCCAAAATGAATGAAGAATTCATCTGGAGCCTCTTCTGTGAACCTTGGAATTAACCTCTGGGCATCCAATACATTAAGCACGGGATTGTGCATAGCAGGGGTCACCTCTGTCTGCGTTGCCGACTCTGCACAAGCATTCAACAGCTCCATCACTCGCTTGCCATGCAATCTCTCTTGCTTCTTCCTTCTCCTTTTCTTCTTGTTCCCTCTCTTTTTCTTGCGATTTCCCTCTCTTCTTCTCGTCTTACTTCCATTTCCCTCTCTCCTGCCTTCAACTTGATAAAGTTCTCCTCCGCTGCAAAGTCGAATTATGCCTCTGCATACTTATCTTCCTTCATGCCTTCAGTTTGCGGGTTATCTGGTCCTTGCTTCGCTACAAATTCTTCCTCAACTTCCTCCAACAGTTCACGAGCTGCGACAGGATTTTCTTCAGATAACTTTCCCGAGTTTATCAACGCTTCTAGGGCTACACACTTGATTTGAGGTTTTATCATCCCGCTCGTTGCATGGCCACTACCTACCATTGAAATAGAGAGCCACTGAGCATTAGTTACATTAGCTTCTGACAATTCCTGAACATTTGGGTATTCAAAAACTCTTGGATATTAAACTGTACCATCTTGTTCTTCAACAGATAATTTTATACTTTGCCAAAAAATATATTCTAACAATATACAAAATCCTATCAGCATTGTACTATACAAACCTTTAATCAAAACACGGCCCTGTTATCACCAATATTTAAAACAGACCCGCTCGATCCCAATGGTCTGGGAACCAAAAATATATTATACGATGGTCCCCTGTCTGGGAACCAAACATATAATATATGTATATATATATATATATATATATGTATGTATATATACAAATATATATATATATATATATATATATATATATATATATATATATATATATATATATATGTGTGTGTGTGTGTGTGCAATTGAAAATCATCTTTGATTTCTTTCGTTACCTTTCAACGCACGATTTACTTTGGGGCACAGAATCACTTTGGAGAGGACACACTATAAGTACTGAGAGAGAATGAGGGAGATACTTTGGCTCTTTCACAGGACAGCTGCTTCTCTACTGCTGCTATGCAGCCCTGTGGGGCACATATATAAGACTTAGCTACTTTCAGAATATTCCAGGTCCGAGATCTGGAAGCGTGGGGGTTGGCCTAAGGGCGTAAGGTTACCAAAGATTACTTTCACGGAGGCGTGCCCACGCAACAAGGAGATGAACTCTCTGTTACCTCAGCCCACCTTTGTCCTCAAAATTCAAAAAAGATAAAATCCCACACTAGGGACCTCGAGAATCTTCCAAGACACGGGGCATATAGGAATTGCGTATTTTCTCACAAACATGATGCAATATCTCATAAAAATATAGAAGAACATTACATAGGCTCTTGTTCTTAACTTGTAGGGTCATATAACACTCTTAAACAGATTATGTAAGACTTTGTAACAATAATACGTGAAATAGAAGTTAATTCTTAAAAATAACGTAAATTTACAGATACTGACTTGAATGAAGAATAATTAGAAATTAACAATGAAAGTCTTAAGTAATTAGCATAATAAACTTAAAACTACACGAGAAGAACTCATCTTAAGAACTGGCTAAACCTCTTCAATGCACATATGCAAACAAATAAAATCATGAATAAACTACTGTATTTACACTACACCGGTTTCATAAGTATATATATATATGTATATATATATATATATATATATATATGTGTGTGTGTGTGTGTGTGTGTGTGTGTGTGTGTGTTTGTGTATGTGTGGATCTGTTTTTGCTTCTTCCAATCCCTTTAAAAATAGTGTCCATGTTTGCATTAACTATAAGGAATCACGTAATGTCATTCTTCTTAAATGGCATGAATGAATTCTGCTCCACACCGGTATCATTGACTTCATAAATCTTATCGAGAGCCAAGCTTGTTCCCTTAACGGACTCTAAACGATTGCATCTGTTGAGGGCAGTCAATCTCGCAGTTTGTTCATAGACTCAAGGGAGGAGAGGCTGGGTCTTTATAGTTGCCAGTCGGTCTTGTAATCTTAGTTGGTCCTTTTAAAATCACTCCATCCAGGAGATAGGAAAATTAAAAATCAAATAACTCTATTACATTATATTCACATAAGGGACAAATTTTCATGGAAAGTATTGCACTGTATCCAACACTTAACATCTTTCGTGACTCTATAATACAAAAAATTTAATTTTCATCCAAGAGGATAAAATAGAGATGATCACATTACCTAATATGTGTATCGATTTTCAGGCATTTCCAGAGAACACGATTGAAATTATTATTACTATTATTAGAATTATTGAAATTTTTATTTTTGTCGCGTGAAGATGACGTTATCTTCCACTTTCCAGGAAAAGAAATTTATGGGCTAACTTAATTTCTGAAGTATCAGTGGCTTGTCTAACATTGTTACTTTTGAATCTAATCCAGCGTCTTGATATCGAATGGGTTAACCTTCATTTGCTTGGGCCATTTGCTTTGGTGAGAGTAAGATGGAGCAGCCGTAGTTTCTTGTCTCTGCGTAAGTCGGATAGGACAGTGGGTGGGTTTGGCTCCATAAAAGGGGAGATAAAGCAATAGCAAAGGCTTCTGCTCCCAGGCACTCCCACTTGTTTTAACACTAAACATTTGAACATCGGTGAAGGGGGCAAAACACTTTGGCTATGACTGGCAGCGATGGTAAGAAAATGTCACAATAAAACTTACTTGTAACACCCCCTGATGGCTCCCGGGAGATTAGCCAAGATTTATAGATACAATAAACTGTGAGCGATGGGAACCGGGAGTTTTTCTTTCTTTATCTCTTGCTCTCGCTTCAATACTTTACCGGAAATATTGTTTGTATATAAAATCTAAGACCTTAAAACAGTGCTGATTATATTAATAATGTAGATCATACGAACCAAATTACCTCAAAAAGTTTCAAAACAGTATTAACTTGGCTTAACTGATTTGACATTACCCACACAAGACGCACACACACACACACACACACACACACACACACACAGAGAGAGAGAGAGAGAGAGAGAGAGAGAGAGAGAGAGATCAGAACAACGCCTAGTGAAAGAGAGGGCTTGAGAGTACCCAAGATCGTGAGTTTGCGCGCGCGCAAGAGCATATATTCGAGATGCTGCTAAACGACAAGGTATCTTTGTATGTGAGATGAATGACTCCTTAGTTGTTGGTCTCTTCAAGTGGAAGAATCAACAACAACATGTTGATACGCTTTGAGGTGAAATCCTGTCTCTCTCTCTCTCTCTCTCTCTCTCTCTCTCTCTCTCTCTCTCTCTCTCTCTCTCTCTCTTGACTCGCATCATTTAAATTGCAGCAAAATCGTATTGTGCAATACAAATAAAACGAAACGCCTGCGAG
>NC_090739.1:55949489-55951989 GCF_036898095.1 Palaemon carinicauda
ATTGAGTATGTGTTGTTTGAGATGTTGAGTCTTGAAATAAACTCAAGCATGTTAACTTTAAAATGGTTTATTCTCTAAAAACAACAGTGTTAACATCTCCATCACAGGAGTATAGCTGGTTTGGTCGGATGACCAATTCAGGTGAAGTATAGATAAAAAACTGCCTAAAATATCGATATCACAGATATCGTATATTTAGTTGTCTCAGCATTTAAACACAATATGTAAACTTTACATTAGTCTAGGAAGACACCTGCATCCGGTGGCGACACAATCTTTCACACGGTATGCATTTGTGTTTATGCTTCAAAAAAATGTTACATTGCTGAGAGATGCAAAATGCATCCTGTTATGATTTTGTCTGACTACAGCAAATCTCACGCTAGCTTCTTCTTCCACAATGACATATTACGTCATGTGTTTTAAACATGTAATAACTAACTATTACACATGGGCTTAGGAAATATTCTTTTATATTTTATGAGGTATTGTGTCTTGTTTGAGACGGATGCGAGCAAAGCACAGAAATAATACACACTTTACAAAAATATATATATTCTAAAAAAACAACAATTCAACAGTAATATAAAAAATAAATCATTCGAAATTTGAATCTGAACTAGACCTTAGACTAATACAAAATGACACTTCAAAAATTATACAATCATTTGTCTCCCTAGAAATTAGTTTATTAAAATATTTGATTTTGACAATTAATGAAAAAAAAAGTTGACACTTTAACACCATAGAAAATAAATAAAATTTATACTTACATATACATAACTGTTACTCTTACGTCCTTTTGGCTCACACAAGGTTACCGAATGGTTAAGCAAGAATAAATGCACTTCACTGTTTTACTAAATCACACAGGGCTAGGCACAAATGAATTAATAATTTAACAATATAAACTGTACTCACATATTCCTTCACTTCTTTAAAAATAAAAAATCACCAAATGCATTAACAAACACTATATGCTATACTCGTTTTGAGAGAAAACACTATTCCCGTTTGAGAGGAAGCGCTATGGCTGAGAGGATTAGCGGAAGCACAGATTTTGTAGAATGTCAGGCTAGATCTCTCTCCTAAGCATGGGTAGGCCCTATATATCTTTATCATATTAATTCACTCCAGAAACTACCAGTTCACTCAAGCAATGTATTTGATGCGTGTTCACACGGTTTGGGTGGGTTCTCATGACGTCAGGTTGCCAACTTGGCAGTTTGAAGTAGGATTCTATCGTCACCTAACGAGGCAACCCTCTCAGCTAACTCTGCCCACCTCTTCTAGTAACATGAAAAAAAGAGAGTAAATTTTAGTCTGGAACCTTCATGCAACTTCCAACCATGTGGAAACATGATGTAATCCCAAGCGTTTATACCTCATGTGTGTCACACATACCTTTTAATAAGATTACATAAGACTTCATAACCAAACTACGTGAAATAAAAATTATTCTTTGAAACAACATAAATTTACATACACGGAACTATAACTAAACATAACTAAGTTAATGATGATAGTCTTATGTAATCCTACATTAGTGGAACTCACCATACGAGCTGGCTATATATTTCTTAAATACACAATGAAATACGTGAATAAAATAATCTACTCTCGTGTAGACCAGCTTCATAAGATAATATATAGATGTGTATATATATATATATATATATATATATATATATATATATATATATATATATATATATATGATGGCTCCCGAGTCTGAGCACCAAAAATTATATCATACGATGGCTCACGTCTGCGAACTAAACATAAAATATTAAATATATTACACCTGGTAGGCTAAACAACCTCCCTAGTTCCAAGGTCACCTGTTTGCTTTTACATTAAATCTGTTACACTTGGAAATATTAATACCAGAACTCTGAAATTCAAAGGTCTCCTAAGTACACTCAAAACTAAACTTTATAATTATTCTTAAGAATTATTCAAAACCATAACTTACTACAATTCTTTACAGGATAAGAGCAAGGTTGTAATAAACATTGATGATTGAAATAGTACACCCTTAACAAAAATAAATATATTCTATATAAATTACAACACTTTGAAAACAATTTGCATAAAACAAATAAATCACTCGAAAGATTAAGTCTGAACAAAACTTAGATAAAGCCAAAGGTTTTATGATCTGAAAATTTATATTACTTGACTTGTAATATTAAATCTGAATAAACCTTAGACTATAATAAAAGAAAATGATACTTATGAAATTTATAAAATCACTTATTTCACTTGAAATTAAATCTGAATACAATATTTAAGTTTCAAACCTTATCAAAATAGATAACCAGATCACGATGTAAATATCTTTCACCTTACTACAGAGATATAAGAGAATTTTTATAAATACTCACTATGTTTACAAAAACCAGTCACACCAGAACTTTGATATGTCACTGAACACTTTTAAAACAACATACTGAGATGCTTATGAGACAGAGAGGAGGAAATGACTATGACTTAAGGC
>NC_090739.1:55956989-55974489 GCF_036898095.1 Palaemon carinicauda
ACCAAAGAGTGCAGATTTAAGGGTAGACCACCATTTATGTTCCTGAGTTGTACCAGAAAGTGTTTCTTTTATGGTTAAATTGTACTCCTTTTCAGTTGAGGCATAAACTCTCTGAGCAAAAGCTCGAAGCTGAGTATAGTTATTCCAGGTCAAATCTGATCTGTTACCCTTCCAAAGGTGATAGGCCTCCTGCTTCTCCAAATAAGCACGTCTACAATCATCATTGAACCACGGTTTGTCCTTCACTCGGTACCTTAGCACACGAGAAGGGATACGCCTATCGATTATGTTGACTAGATTCTCATTCAAAGGGACAACAGGATCTACACTATTATATAATTGTGAACAATTCAAGCACAAAAGATCATGCAAAATCCCATTCCAGTCTGCTTGGGATTTCATATAAATTTTACAAGAATATGATATAGCAGGGACAGGCTGCTCAGTCTTCACTAATAATGAAATCAAGGCATAATCAGATGTCCCGACTGGAGAACCAACCTTACTAGTTATAACGCCAGGGAGTCAGTGTATACGAGGTCCAAGCAATTACCAGACCTGTGAGTAGCTTCATTTATGATTTGCTCACAGCCTGATTCAGAGGCAAAGTCTAAAGCTCTCAAGCCTTGGCGATCGGTAGGAGAGATAGAACTTAACCACTCCCTATGGTGAGCATTAAATCACCAACAAAGACAAGAGAAGCCTTTCTATCATCTTCTCATATCTTAGCCATAATAGTAAGAAGACAATCGAAGATAGAATCATCCATGTCTGGATTCCGGTAGACTGAACACAAATAAAAGTTGTTATGCCTGCCACAAACTTTTATTACCTGGATCTCATGACATCCACATTGATAGCAGGACTTATGAGAAGCAGGGTACTCGGTCCTAATATACACCGCCATTCCCCTGGCCCTAGGGATGGCATTACGTTTCCACATTATTGGCTTCTTAAAGCCAGTTATAAGGAGCTCAGATGAGTGCCTCATATTAGAAACCAAAGTTTCTGAGCACAAAAGAATATCATACTGTCTGGACGCAACTGTAAGGTCTTAGATATTTGCATGAAGACCATAAATATTGGAATACAGAAGATGACATTGACGAAATCTAGGACGTACTGGTCCCGGATTTCGCTCAATGTCTCCAGACAGCATAAGAATTAATAGAAATAGAAAAGAGACATCATACTTAAAAACCAGATTAACAAGAATTATAACAAAAACAATATGTACAGAATTATAAATAAAGTGATTGATGATACCCATAGACTATAGTAAAAAGTCGGAAAAACTGGTCAACATGGAGGAGCCGATACACCATGCAAGGCTAAATACCCTCCAGGATAGCCACTTCAACTGAAGGGAGGACAGTAAGGATGATTTTGAGAAGAAAAAGTTAGAAAAAGGAAGAGACAACCTCTTGATAAACCACCAGGCATCCATGGCCCTTTTATTAAGCCTGCCCAACACACCATTTCAAAAAACAAGAGGAAGAAAAAAAAATAATAAGATAGAATAGTGTGCCCGAGTGTACCCTCAAGCAAGAGAACTCTAACCCAAGACAGTGGAAGACCATGGTACAGAGGCTATGGCACTACCCAAGACTAGAGAACAATGGTTTAATTTTGAAGTGTCCTTCTCCTAGAAGAGCTGCTTACCATAGCTAAAGAGTCTCTTCTACCCTTACCAAGAGGACAGTACACTGAACAAATTGCAGTACAGTAATTAACCCCTTGGGTGAAGAAGTGTTAAGTATCTCATTGTGTCAGGTGTATGAGGAAAGACGAGAATATGTAAAGAATAGGCCAGACTATTCTTTGTAAGTGTAGGCAAAGAAAAAATAACCCGTGACCAGAGAGAGGGATCCAATGCATTACTGTCTGGCCAGTCAAAGGATCCAATACCTCTCTAGTGGTAGTATCTCAAAGGGCAGTTGAAGAAAAAATTGAAAGTACGACAACTTTGTTCCATTTAATATACTATATATTGCCAACCTTTGCTGCGAGCTATTATCATACGTACTTTGTTGGGGCTACAATTGTTAATTAATGGAATTACATCTCAATACAAAATGTGAATATTATATATACAAAATGTATGGAAAAAACGAAAATAGTGTACAAATATTTAAAGTTAGAAACTTTAAGATTGCTTAAATTTGAAAAAAAAAAATGGAAAATTTTAACTTAGTGTTGAAACACGATGACCATCTGCAGTATTTTACAGGATTTGTGGCATACTCCATCGACTCCCTGTTTTCTTTTCTCTCCAAAATTGATGTCTAAATGTTTAGATAGATATACACGCACACTCATACGCACATACACACAAACACACATATAAATTCATCCCTTCCCAACCTTCCCCCTTTCTTAACCACAACCTTGACCACCGAGATTAGTGTCGGTGTCCGCGCTACAAACCGCTGGCTCGGCAATTTGTGGGAGATTGTTCTTCCCGAGTGTACCAGTGGCCACCGAGACCGAATCTAGACGTCTGATCTAGACTTGCCCTAACACCCCCCCCCCCCCTTCCCATGGACACGTCAGGGGTATTTAAATCCCTTCGTGAAACGGCCTTCTACTCTCAGTGGCCACGGTGTACCTCTCGGGGTATCTTCTCTCACCAGGGCATGGCTATTACCTATACTACCTACTACCTACTACCCTAGAGATGGGTAGAGACCGGATATTCACACATTTGGTAATGCCACTCAGCGTGACAGGAAAGATATATATATATATATATATATATATATATATATATATATATATATATATATATATATATATATGTATGTATATATATATATATATATATATATATATACAAACATATATATATATATATATATATATATATATATATATATCCAGACACTTACTCTTTATTATATTGTGGCCGATGTGGTAACGTCCGTAAATGGTGAACAACAGACTGGGGTTCGAGTCCCGCTCGGACTCGATAGTTTCTTTAATAGCTGCAATCTTGCCATCCTTGTGACCTAAGGATGAAGGGTTTGGGGAAGCCCATAGGTATATCTGCTGAGTCATCAGCAGCCACTGTCTGGCCCTACTTGGTGCTAGCTTGGGGGAGAGGGGGCTTGGGCGCTAATCATATGTATATATGGTCAGTCTCTAGGGCACTATCCTGTTTGATAGGGCAATCTATTGGCCCTTGGCTCTGCCATTCATGAGCGACTTTTAAACCTCGAAAGGGATATTGTTCATAAATTCCGTGCCCAAATACTATGCTAGGTACATAAGAGTTAATTTTTGGATTTTATCTTATCATCAATAACATCTGTGGTGGATAACGGGGGAGGGTGGGCTGTGTCACCCTAGCAGTACCAGCCGAAATCGGTTGAGTCCCTTGTCAGGCTGGGAGGAACGTAGAGAGGAGAAGTCCCCTTTTTTGTTTCATTTGTTTGATGTTGGCTACCCCCCAAAATTGGGGGAAGTGCCTTGGTATATGTATGTATGTATCAATAACAAGGTGGAGCACAGAAGCATTCAACCTGACTTGATGCAACATTGCAACTCATAAAGAAATGTTTGTTGTTGCTCATAGTATTGCAGAGGATCAGGGGAAACTTTTTTGTGTTACTGCCGAGTCAGAGTATTTTGAAGAATAAAATATGATAAGAAGCTGCGACCTTTTTGCCATAGCTACCCTAAGTATAATCTTAAATCTTGATATTCAACATTCACTTGCAATGCAATTTTCAGGATGAATCCCTCGTACGGTTCCTATGACGGTGTTTCTTTATTGTACAAACCTAACAGACTATCCTATATCAAATTGTTATCAATATATTGAATGAACTGTAGTTACAACATTGATCTCCAGTTTGCGTGCGTGTGCGTGATGTGTGTGTGTGTGTGATAGTCCGTGGGCTGATGGGGCTCACCTTCCACCCCCCCCCCATAAAATTGACAAAAGTGCATTTAGGTGTGCAACTCCTTTTTGATACTGGCACTGGGAATAGAAGGCGATTCATAGATGTCACAGAACTATTGAAAGGGTTCACACCAACTTACTGTGCCTCTCTCCTTGGTCTGCTTTCCTTGGTCTGCATGCATTCAGTAGATGCGATATGACCAGTTCCTTTAAAGGAATTGTCAAGGTAAAACCGCTGCGAGTTTTACAGAAATGCCCAAAGTACCAAGAAGTCTTCAGTTGCCTAAGGGAGTCATGGGAGGTAACCGATGAAATATTCCTTGCTCTTGAGGATTTCACCTGCACCATGTATTCTGCCAAAACTAAGACAAAGGAAGTTGACCAGCTTCGATACCAAATACTCGAGTTAAAGTGCAGTGGGCAGTCGCTGGATTCAAAGAAGAATGTTGATCTTTCATCTCTTCAGCCACCAAGAGTGTCTAAATGAGCATATCAGGAGGTGAACTATCAGGTTGCTATATGGAAGCGTGCCCATTATCCCAAACCTGAGGTCAGGTCCCTCATTCAGCTGTGGATCATGGTTGGATAATGAAGGATGGAAATCTAGATCCCTGTTGGTTCAAGGGAACTGCACTTCCTACAAGTATGGCTGATATACTTGAGACGATGGACGATGATGAGACGTCTGATGATGAAAGCCTAGATGAAAACAATGAAAGTGATGGAAATTTTGATGATGACTATGAAAGTGATGATAGTGGGTCTGACTTGGACTAAGAAAGTTTCAAGTAACAAGATGGTAGATTTCAGGGTCGAAGGACCAAGGACATCCCTTGTATCACAAGATATTTCCAATAATTGCCTTTCCATTAATCAAAAATGGACCCAAAGGTACCCAAGTAGACTATCAAACTTTATACCTTGCATAGGTTGACTTTTTCCTGTAGTCCAAAGCAACACAGTGTGAATTTTCCCAATGAGGTCTTGCATCATATGAGTATATTATACATTCATGTACAGTTTTATTTATTTCATTCATGATTTTCGTAACCTTCAAATAAAGCATTTCTGTTGTTGATTTATGTGACTTTCCCCAAATTTACTGATAGACTTGTTGAGACTGCCTTTATTGTATGCTGTAATCTCAAGAACCTGGGTGAGGACACGAATATTATCTGTCTTGCTGCATTCATGGAGGAGTTATAGCCAAGTCAAAATTACGGCGTCCAGAGTGGCGGCCATCTTGAATTTCAGCATGATGTAATTAGTTGACATTGTTGAGAATGCTTTTTTTGGATTCTCTGACCCAAAACCTGAGAAAACACACCAAAATAATTTCCGTAGCCCCTCTGTAAGAAGAGTTAGGAGCTTTATCAGTTTTTACGATTTTGAGGCTAAAAAACGACTAATTTGAAAATTGACTTTTTTACATAACATCTCATTTCCATGATTTGGCCAATAAGTACACTTAATGGGTATCATTCTATTTCTTGAGGTCTCTAGAGATGAAATAAGGCAGAAAAAGTCATTAGATATTGGTCTGGCTGGTCCTGGGGTTACATTTATGGAGGTGCCTAAAATTTTCACTTGACCCCAAATTTGGTGACCTTTTGACCTCTGGTGACCTAATTATTAAACATAATTGCAAATTGTCTATTTTATCTGTTAGGGAGACCCAAAGCAAACAGTTTGATATGTCATTTATCTTTCTTTGACCATTCAGTCCGGAGTTATGTCTAATTTGGTTTCCCCTACCCCAAAATTGGCAGAAGCAAAATTCGATGATGTCATCGAAGAAAGTGGCCCAGTAGTGGTAGTGCGTCCCTATTTTTTCAATGGAAACATTAAAAAGATGAAAATATGGATCAATAGCTACAACCTAAATGCACTTTTGTCAATTTTAAGGGGGGGGGGGTGCAAGGTGAGCCCCCTCAGCCCACGGACTATGAGTGTGTGTGTGTAAATCACCTGTAATTTTTTATAAATCTCTTGAAAAGAAGTCTTCCAGATATCACACATTTTGTTATTCCCCGGGCTATTTTTCGCCCTTAGTATCAAACCCTAATAAAAATAAAAAGAGATGATCGTAAATATTTCAGTTTCCTGAGTTAATTATTATTATTATTATTATTATTATTATTATTATTATTATTATTATTATTATTATTACGCAACAAAGTTCCATTAGAAATTTTTAATTTATGTGAATAAAGTTATTTATGGAGACGAAGTTAATTACAGAGAGATAATCATATATAAAGATTCTGATTAAATGCAAATAACCTCATCAAAACATTTCTTGACGATAAAGTCATCAACATCCATGACACTTGAAAGATGACTGCCCGTAAGGGTTTTACAGTAAATGAAGCAAAGATTTTTTTTTGGAATGCGCATTCTGGAATAAAGAGCAATAAATCTTTCAGGACAAATTAACAATATGTTCAAGAGATCTTGATAGGTGTTGTTATGAAACCTGGAAGATGCATCTTATTTTGTCTATAGCAAGAGCAATCACAGATTTCTGGCTTCCGCCAAAGGTTAATAGAGTCGTCCATGTCCTAAGATCTATTTGTGGTAGAAATTTCGTCAAAATCCGTTAATTTTTTTGACGTTATCTTTGAAATGGGGAAAACGGAAAACCGGATCAAGAACCCAGATCCGGATCCGGATCATCTCCAAAATTTAATGGGATTATCCATGACCAAAGATCTATCTATGGTGAAAATTTCGTCAAAATCCGTCTGGTGCTGTCCACAGACATAGACAAATAAATAGATAAACTAGAATCCGGATCATCTCCAAAATGTAATGGGGTCGTCCATGACCTAGGATCTCTATCTGTGAAAATTTCGTCAAAATCTGCTGAGTAGTTTTGACGTAATCTTGTCCACAGACACGCAAACAAATGGATGAATAAATAAATAGATAAATACATAAACCAATTCGAAAATATGACGACCTTGGCGGATGTAACAAATGGTGATTATAGAAATGAACGACGACATTCCAGAGAATACGTCGCAGCACAATTATTTGAAGTTTTGGTTATCTCTTTAGTCTATTCCTCTACTGAACTGATGAATATTCATTCAGGGAAGTTTGAAACTTTAGATCTATCGTTCAATAAATGTCTTTTTTTTTCTCAAAGCAATTCCTTGTGTACAAGAAGAGGTTCTTAGCTCAGTTAGATATTTCCTACTTTTACTCAAATCCTACTAAGATTATGTATTGGATTTCAAGAAATCTTGAGCGCAGACAAGCAAGGAAATAGACTCTAGGTTTTTTATGGAGAGCATCAAACTTCGTTACGGAGATAATTGATAATTTTTCTCTCGTATGATACAGGCAATGAAAAAAAATGCAGACATATAATGTAACAAAAAAGAAATTTCTCCTGAACTAGTTATTTCACGGTATGAATTATTTTCTCTGCCTAGGGATTTCCCTAATAATCTCAAAACATAATGATGAGTTTATTACACCTGCTTGATTTGTTGAAGCTTCAGACAGTCTGCCTACCAGGGAATGTCTGAGTGTATTCAATGGACTTGTTTGACCAATTGTTTTGTATAAAGATCAACTTTCAGTTTGCAAGATGATCCATTTATTTCTCTTTCAGATTCATTGTTCAACCAGTTTTGAAAAGCCGAACAGTACAATAATAGGAGAGAGAGAGAGAGAGAGAGAGAGAGAGAGAGAGAGAGAGAGAGAGAGAGAGAGAGAGAGAGAGAGAGAGAGAGAGAGAGAATACTAAACTTCTCAATGTACGCCTGATGATCAACGAATATTGCTCAATCTCAAAATTTTACGGAAGGATTCTTCTTAAATTTTGTGGTTATTTTAGCTTGGGTAATGAGAACTTAATTTGATATTATAATTTTCGCAACTTTTTATAAATATCTAAAAAGGGTAATTAAAGATTTTAGTGAGTTTTTGTAGCTATATATAAGCAAAGAAGGGTTTACTGAATTTGTAATTGGCGTGGATCTGACAGTTAATCAAGTTTGAAATTTTGTGAACATTTCGTTCTAGAACATTGTTGTATAACGAGAACGAATATACTCCTTGAAAAAAGGTCAACCGTTTATATGTTATGAAACTATTCAACGCGTAAGATTTTTGAGAGCCTGGATGACCTGGCGGAAGAAATTACATCCTCGTCAGGATTAGCAATGACGAGAAGAAATGCTCAATGTTAATGCTTATATTCTTGGGTTTAGCAAATTTTATAGTACAATTTCGGTTTTTTTAAAGGTCGCTCATAAATGGCAGAGGCAAGGACAGTGCCCTGGAGACTGATCATACATCCATATGATCAGCGCCCAAGTCCCCTCTCCGCCCACGCTAGGACCAAGGAGGACCAGGCAATACCTACTGATGACCCAGGAAGTAGTCCTATAGGAACCCCCCAAACACCCCATCCCTAGTTCACAAGCTTGGTGAAGTTGCAGACACTATAAGACACTATCGAACTTGAGGGTGACTCGAACCCCAGTCCGGCAGATCACTAGGCAGGAATGTTGCAAGTTATTCGCCTTTGTTTCTAAGAGATTAATCTTAATTATTAATAAAATGCTTTATGGCACAGATAGGGCGTTTAATATAATCTTGCATCTTTTTCCACAGGCGAAGACTAAACACCTCCAAGTTCCCCAATACACCAGGATGCGAAAATCGATCGCTTTTGTCTGTAACCATAGACGGGTGTCTGTACAAATGACTGCACCGCACAGCAAACACCACTGACCTTACTTGAGTGAATGTTTTCGCTGAGGAAGAATTAGACTCTTTGTTTAATTTCTAAGCAGAGAACCGGAGCTTTGGTTACTAGAGCTATGCGATTCATTAATTCCTTCTCCTTGAACGTCAATCTACATGAACGAGGCGATTGTCAGGTTGTGTTTCAGCGTGGTGATCGTCTTCGATGGCTGATTTCTCTAGTGTGGGAAATTACATTTTCTTCCTTTAGATTGGCTATGTTCTTTTATCAATACTTCTCCTTCTACTTAACCTTTGAATGTGTAGTTTTTATTGAAAGGTAATCTTTCCCTCTGATCTTAGATCATGATTGAGAGAGAGGTCACCTCGAAGACCTGAAATTAAATCTCCCAAAAGATAATGAAAAAGTCACATCTTATTGTTGCAAATCCCCAAGTGAAGACAAGAAGGCACTCGAATGAAAGGAACACTTCACCAACCTTGAATGACTCCAAACCTGTGATGTGTATTTCTACGAGAAATTTAGGAACCTAATGAAAAGTGTTTGGTATCCTATAATCTAGTTTAATGTTTCTTGTTTTCTCGTTTTTCTTCTCTCTTTTTTAAGGAATGATAAAGTAGATCGTGTATAGGCTATGTTCTTGTTTCCAAATTTCTGTATATCCGTGCTTGCAATCTTCCTGGTTCTATACTTAACTTTCCAACAATGTCGCCCTCATCTACGATTAAACAAAACAGGTGGGACATAAGTCTTATTATAGTTTATATATGACACATCTGTTTTGACGTTGTTACTGTTTTCAGAATGATTAATTATCAATTTGTTCTCATCATTTATTTATTTCCTTATTTCCTTTCCTCACTGAGCTATATTTCCATGTTGGAGCCCTTGGGCTTATAGCATCTTGCTTTTCCAACTAGGGTTGTAGCTTGGCTAGTAATAATAATAATGATAATAAAAGTTAATATATTCTGAACTGCTTTCAAAGAGATTGAATACTTATTTGGGAAGCAAATTAATAAAAATTACCAATCTTTAACAAATATCTGATGTTTGATATTGAAAATATAAAGAGTTCATAACACAATATTTAATTTAAGCTGAGGATTGCATATGACCGATGCGTGGTAAACCTAAGCTCCACTTTTTATCAATGATCTTTAGTTTTCTGACACTTTCCACTGTGACGTAAGCGGCGCCCCTTTTACAGTCTCGAGCATTACCCAGAGGTGGTGAATCAAGTCAACGTTTCCCGGAAAGGATACCACACTGTCTGTTTCATCAAGAGACTTACAGCATCATCCTCTGTCCGGGCGCCCAGAAAAAAAAAAAAAAAAAAAAATTCAGCATTACGTCATTTTACGCTAGCATCTTTAAAATGAGTTTTTGTCACTTAGATGTTAAGTGAAGCTGAAGTGTGACTGCCGTGCACGGTCATTTATGTTGAGAGGAGGAATTCTCATTTGAAACGACTGATTGAAAGGGGTTTCTTTTTTAGGTGTTCGTTAAGCATTGAACGTCTTCATGAGCCTCCATTTGCAAAGATCGTTAAATTGAAAATGTGCAAGATCTTTAATATTTGCCTTGTTTCTAAAACCTTCAGCACTACTTTCCATCATATTAGCAAAAAATCCTAACAGGTGTATTATTTTCAAGGGATGTTATATCCTGATGCAAAATAGAGGTATTAGAAAAAAATCATCCAAGTGACAAGATATTCTCTGGCCTCATCTCCAAATTTTCCTCAGATGAAAGGCGTATTAGCATAGCAGTTTTAATTCCCAAATATGACATTATTACATTACATATGACGTTTATGGAAAGTATTTAGTTATCTGAGATGCTCAATTCAAACGTGTGAAATAGGCTCAGAAAGAGTGCGATCATCTTTTTACAATATTTATATGACTTTTTAATCATATGATTGGTGTCATTTATCTTTCAGTTAATTAAAACAATTGTTGACCATATCATACGAATAGTTCCTGTTTATATTTCTTTAGAATGAGTATTCCCATCGATAAAAGCTGGATCTCTAATTCTTTATATGTTTATATATATGGGAAACGATTGAGTACTTTCAGAGTACTGGGAAAGTAGATGAACCTTGATTGGGGAAGCGAATCAAGATATACCCAAGAGAGATGAACAAAGGCCCATATATGTATGGATGCATACGTACACACACACACACACACATATATATATATATATATATACATACATATATATACAAATATATATACATATATATATATATATATATATATATATATATATATACACATATACATATATATGTGCATATATATGTGTGTATAAATATATATGTTTATGTATATATGTATGAATATATAAATATATATATATATATATATATATATATATATATATATATATATATATATATATATATATTTATATACATATATATACGTATATATATATATATATATATATATATATATATATATATATATATATATATATTATACATATAATTATATGGCAGAGATTATGGTATAAACTTATATACGATTATGCCATCGCTTATATGACCTGATTAAAACTTTGTTTCATGGTAAGTGATCGTTTTATCTTTACGCTGTAATTCCTCGTTTTTAGTATCCTATTCTGATGTTGCCTAAAACGATTAACCTCAAACGATTGCAGAATACTTCAGAGCAAACATATTCAATAGAAAAACATCCTCGCAGTCTATGACTGTACTGTCAACAAACGATACTGTTCTACCGGTTGATATTCTGATTCAGAAGGAAATCCTGACCACATAAAACGCTCCCCAACACTTTTTTTTTTTCATCAAGCAGATGAGGAACGGTGGGCTCTCACGTAGTTCTCATCGGTGATTCTTTCATTGAAAGCCTTGACAGGTTGAGTGGAGATCTAGAGAGGTAAGACCAAGCATCTTAAATCGATGATCTGAAGCAATACTCTTAAGATAGGAAAGACGATGCACTCGAGATGTGAGAAAAGTGCCGCAAGAATAATGAGACTTATACAAATGTTGTAGGAAAGTATTGCCAAAAATTGGGATGAAGCATAATTTTTTTATAAGCTAACTTATTCTTTCTAAATGGTTAGTTCCTGGTTCCTCGTTGCTCTCTCGACAACGGTGATTGTGGGCATATTACTAGAAGTATGGGTGCAAACCGCTGCAATTTGTTGAAAATTCATTGACGTTAGTTACCTCCTACACAGACAACCCAGCTTGCATACTTTTACTTTAAAGTTCCAGTGCCTGCTTAATATATCGATCGGGCAACTTGTTTAGTTAGTGTTTCTGACTTCCCTAATTCTATGAAATTGCTTCTATATTTTGTTAATTCCTTATAGCTAAACATGAGCTCAGTTGTATCATCTGCCTCACTGCATTACACACAAAACCTATCCTTTTTCATTCCTTTTTCTATAATTTTCTGTTAATTCTGTCATATTTAATCTTGTTTTCATAACTATTACTGCTTCCTTAGTGTTAAGTTCTCCTACGGAATCTCTTCTGCCATTACTGTTTAAGATTTACAGCCATTTGAATTCTCAAAATATCGTCAGAAAGAAGATGAATGTTATAACAAAACACATCGGAATAAAAAAATATAATTAAAAAAACAAGATACAAGCTGTGCATGTTGAGGATTGAATCTTTTTTTATTTTTATTTTTATGCAAGACTTCTTTATGGCTGCAGTTATGTCCACTAGAACCCCAAATCCACTCGTTTTATTTCCTTGCCAAACAAATCCTCAACACACAAACACGTCCCTCTTCACCTCCTTCAAGAATTCCACAGTGTTTTTTATCACATCGAGTATCTACTTGGAACTTCCGTCTCCCCTCTGTCGCTCTTTGTACCTGCCCAGCATCTCTTGTGTGCGAACGCACGTGTTTTTCGTATGACTGCGGTCACTGTAGGACCTGAAATGAGAGCGGATGCAGTCCGAAAGATAAGTAGTTTTGTCTTCGCTGATTTTCTATCTCATTAGAAGTCTTTCCTTCAATTTTGTTCTTTTACCTTGTTTATTAACTTGTTATTCTCCGGTATTACTGCATTAAAATAAACATCATACTCATTCATATTGCGTATCACCATTTTAAGGTAAACATATGGGTTGAATTACTTTGTGAGTTACCTCCAACTCAAACGTCGCTATAGGAAAAGGAACGGACCAACAAAGAAAAGAAAGTAAGAGCAAAATCAAATGTAAATGAAACCAACCAACAATTCACTAACCAACAAACAAATAGCCTATAAAAACTAGGCAATAATGTGCATCATTACAATCTTTTTGAATTAATACCATCAGCACAATAACGTTAAAAGGAAGATTGTACCATAATCTTAGAGCAAAGGAAACAAAAGATCTGTAGCAGAGGATAATGAAATCATAGAAATTTAGCAGTAGCCTATAACTTTACCAATGGTTCACAAAATGAAAAGTTGGTACTAGCTCAGGAAGATGAAGTCTTAATTTTGCTACCTGAAGTTCTCTAATAAAGTAAAGTTCTTGAGGAGGGAATAGCTTTAATGCTGGAACCTATTCAATATACCACCTGGTGCCCTGTAACACGCATATTGCTCAAACGTGTAAATTTTTTCTGCTGATGTTCAGATTCACCGAGTAGCACTAATGGAGTGACCCAAGAGCTCTTTAACTGCTGGGTATGAACATCATCATGATTAATGTCTTTACGATTGGTTTTACTTTGTAATGTTCAATATGTAGAGATCTCTTCAGTCCCATCTGCTATTTCCTGAATTCCTGCTTGGTTTGAATCTCTGACCCTCTCACTGGTTTCCATCCTCCTACCATCATATCTATTACTTATCAGACTTACTGCTCTTTTCCCTCTATCATAACATATCCAAAGCATGTCGTTTGTTGTTCTGGTCAGAACACGTGTAAATGATCATTTTCAACAGAATCCAATCCATTCACTTCAGAATATTTTCCATTTTCGTACATAGTGTCCATGTCTTCGTACAAACATTCTACATAAGTCCACAGGGCTTTACCGCTTGATAATGCAATACTTATTTTCAGCGATTTATTGGTAATGCTGATGCGATATTTTAGCAAAAGGCAGTCTGCGGGGTATGAGACAGACCATTAAATATCTATATTAGTGTTAATGGTGTAAAAGTGAAGGTGGGGCTATTTCCATTTTTATTAAACTATATTTGGTTAGTATAGCAAAGAAGTTACAAATACTGGAAAATTTTGTTTTAAATATTTTTGAATCTTCTTGTCCGTTGTCGTCAGCTCTTCCCATTTTTATATGGGGTCGCTGTTTCTAGCCAGTCTTCTCCATGTTCCTCTATCCTGTACATCTTGTTCTCTTATACCCTTTTCCTTCATGTCATTCAGTAAACTATCTTTCTACCTGAACTTTCTGCCCTCCACCTCCATGTTCATGATCCTTTTACATACAGGTTCATCTTCTCTCCTCATGACATGACCAAACCATTTCAGTCTTCTTTCGAGAGCTTTCTTTGAAACCTCTAGTACTTTGACTGTCCCCCTGATTAATTAATTCCGGATCTTATCTTTTTTTGTGACACCACATATCCACCTTAGCATTCTCATCTCGGCCACTTCCATTTTCCTCTTTTACTCTTTCTTTATTGGCCAAGTCTGTGCCCCATAGGGCATGGCTAGTCTAAGAACAGTTTTATGAAACTTTCCTTTAAACTTTGCACTGATCCTCCTATCACAAAGAATCCCTGACGACTTTCTCCGCTTCCACCATGCACACTGAATTCTATGACGGGCTTCTGGATCAAGGTTTCCATTTTCGCTCATAACAGAACCAAGATATTTGAAGGGGCTAACCCTCTTTATGTTTTCTTGGCCCAATATCACCGTTTCCTGCCATTTCTCCCCAACTGTCCGCATATATATATTGTCTTTGTTTTGCTAATTTTTAAGCCTCTACTCTCAAGTTCTTCTCTCCATCTTTCTAGCTTGAGTTGGACATCATCTCTTGTTAGATCAGTCAGTACAATGTTATCAGCAAACATTGCACTCCAAGGCACCTCTTCTCTAACTTCCGATGTTATAAAACCCGTCACAAAAGCAAACACGTAGGGACTAAGGGCTGAACCCTGGTGGAGACCAACTTTCACCTTAAAACTTTTCTGTAGGTTCAACAGCGCTTCTTAATTGTGTGGTTTCCTCTGCATACATATCTTTCATTATTCTGACATTTTTCAGAAACTTTTCTTTTTCAAACACCTCCACACTTCCTGCCTAGGTACCCTATTATACGCATACTCCAAATCAATAAACACCAAATGTAGTTATTTCTGTTTCTCTATATTTCTCTACTGAATATAGATGATGTTACGCTGATGACACAAAGCTTATCATTGTTTCTTGCGAAATCCAAACTGCACCGGTGTTATAATATAGTTGTTTCAAAACTATTTGGCTAATAATGAGTAACCTTAAAATCAAGTGGATGAAGACTTCTTGCTCCGCAAGTCAAATTCTCCTTAAGAAATTCTGGTTATACGATGACGACGCGTTGAAGGTCTCTGCCATGTGTTTGAGAGTGAGTGAGTAGCCCAAGTGAATTGAAGGACAGACAGCAACGGATTTGGCTTAGGTGTTTTTATCATGCCTTTGCTGAAACCATTGGAATTCCTTTGAGTTAATATTACAAAATCAAGAGCAGCTTACATATTTGAAATGATAGTTCAGTATTTGGTGTCTGCTTTTGCATAGCATATTAATTTACATAAAATTAGAATATACAGAAAATTTGAGGTGTACTAACACGTATAAAAGAATATGTAACAATTGATAAGTGTAGTTTCATTTGTTTAAGCAATTTCAAATAAATATTGCAACTGAATAAAGATTTCGAGTAAAGTCGCGAATAAGATTAATTCATACACTTCAGTGCACATATTTCAACTAGCAATACAAACTAAATCTTTAAAACCTTTGATAGCGATAGTGTGTCAGGGTGTCAGAAATTATCACTACCTCTCGAGTTTCATGGATACAAAAGCATTCATTCATCTCGTGTAAGAAGATGATCTGGTATTGCATTCGAGATAGGTTAACTTCTTGAATACTCGTATATCCTATTTCATATATTTTTCGGGTTCGTTCAATTTACATTGTAATCGTTTAAATACATATTAAATATTTTTGGGTTCGTTCAATTTACATTATAATCGTTTAAATACATATTAAATAATTTCTGGTCCGTTCAATTTACATTATAGTCGTTTAAATACAAATTACATATTTTCGGGTTCGTTCAATTTACATTATAATCGTTTAAATACACAAATTCATTTTATTTATTCAGTTGAAAGAATACTGAATCATAAATGTTTGTTAATTGCTATATCTCTGTTTATCAAATTATTACTTAGCTGAAAAATAATACTCAAGATTATAATAAGGTAGCCTACTGGTAGGTTTTGTTTTTTTCTTTTTTCAAAATTTTCCCTGCCGTTGAAATGTCCATTAAAGACACAATCCTTTGTCCTTATTATAAGGCTTTTCGGAAAATCAGAGCCACATTATTCATAAGGCTGACTACGCTGAAGTCTCGGAGCCCAACAAGAGCAGGGTCCTATACAACTTATTTTATCACAGTGTTAATTGATAAAACTATGAATTATTTACTTTATTGTACGAAAGGAGAGAGGGAAATTCGTGAGGTGGGGGTGTGGGGTGAGGTAAAGTCGAGGGGCCCTGTCATGGGTTAATACAGCATTCTTTCTAGATCGTTTTTTTATATTGTATTTCCACTGACATGCTAACAGAAATATAGATGGCAGCCAAGAATCGCAAATTCCTCTTGTAATCAAGTGAGTTTTGATATAATTTATTTCCTTGCAAATTGCTACTGTAGAAATATGTAAGCAGTTATGAAAAGAACTACTGATTAATGATTATAATAATCCATACATAATGTTTCGCTTTACCAAAGTAGTTGCTGGAGGTTTTTTTTTTTCTTTTTTTTACTGCATGAATATTATGGGATGTAAAATCCAGTACGTTACCAAGGTAGCAGAAATTATTTGTATTATTCTCTCTCTCTCTCTCTCTCTCTCTCTCTCTCTCTCTCTCTCTCTCTCTCTCTCTCTCTCTCTCTCTCTCCACTAGCAACACTGTATGTTTAAGGGATTGAAAACTCTTTGCTTCTTTGCATTTTGAAATCCTGATTATCTTCTGTGACATCATCTGCTACATTTATTATAATTAACGGCATTTGCTTCCACGCCGCTCACACAGATACTCAGTCTCGTTTCTCTAAACAATTCTTTTTCTTTGAGTTCTTTCCTGGGAGGTAAGCTTTGATTTGGCTGAAGACCTCTCTCGAACATGATGCTGTTATGAATAGATCTTCTGGACTCAACATTTCTTAAGAGTAACGTTTTCTATAGTTTCGCAAAATCCTTCATTGAAATAATAAGCCAAAAATGATTCAGTGTCGATCCCTATTGAGCACCAAAATTTACTTCAGATTATTCTAAAATATTTGCTACTGTCTTCACTCGAAATATGATTTTGTAACATCACTTTTCAATAAGTTCTGTTTTCGTATTTTGTGCTTACTTGGGTACTCTACCAAACGCCTTCACAAGATATTAGATGTGTATTAGAGGCTCTTCCTTTTCGCATCTATTATGTATGGTATTGGTTATCCCAAAGGGCATGGCACCTTCATACATACCTGGAAAAATACCCATTCATTATTGTTGTTCTACATCTCATCCTATGTCGTCGATTCTTCTTGTTGGGGTTTAATGATACGTTGGTATTCTTAAAATACATTTATTCCTTTAGACTTACATTGCTCCTCAGCTCTCAATCGTGTTTTGACTCAACA
>NC_090739.1:55979489-56001989 GCF_036898095.1 Palaemon carinicauda
TCCGCTCGTATCCTGTTAAGAACCATAATAAGTTTTCAATAATTCTTAAGAGTAATTACCCAGTTTGGTTTTGAGTGTACTTAAGAGACATTTGGATATTCAGTGCTTTATAAATTGCTGTCTGGGAGTTATCTAACTGTCTCAGAATTAGTGAATTAATATTTTAAAGTTTAATAGTTTTAATGTAAAGGCAAACAAGGGAGTTTGGAATTCGAGAAGCTCATTAACTTGTCAGTCATAGTATATATTATATTATATGTTTGGTTCCCAGTCACGAGCAATAGCATAATATATTTTTGAGGCTCAACCCGGGAGGCATAATCGCATATAATAATATGTGTGTATGTATGTGTGTGAGTTGGATAATCTGCAGTAGGTAGATTTAGAGTAGCCACAAGGAATTACAGAGGAGACATGCTTGTAGAATTTCCTGAAAGAAACAGTCTTAAAATTATGAACACCTTTTATAAAAAGGAACATAGACAATGGACATGGAGAAGGCCAAAATAATGGAAAAAAAAAAAAGGAAATAGATTTTGTTCTCAGTGAAAAAGTTAATTTACTTAAAGAAGTAAGAGTGTTAAATAAATTAAAGTCAAGAGACCATAGAATGGTTAGAAGCAAAGTTTGTTTAGATCTTAGGAAAGAGAGAAAAATTTATTTTAAGAAAGAAAACAAACAATCCTGTAATAAGAAAAAAATCTAATGAGATTAGTTTGGCAATACAAAATAAAGACTCCCAGCTATATGATGAAATGGAAGCAAATAAGCAAGAAATGAACGGTAATTTAACAAAAATTTTATTTGAATCAGCACAAGAGATAGTGGAAAATCTAAAATCTAGTAAAGTAAAGATTGGAAATGAGGGTGAAATCCAAAAGAGATGAAATAGAATTATCAGAACTATCCAAACAATTTACAAATTATTAGCCCAAGACAATCGTAAACACAATCAGACCAAAATTGAGGAAACACTAAAGAAAGGAAAAGGCAGCAAATTAATGAAAAGAAGACTTGGAACATGACGCCAACAGATGTTTGGTTTAAAGGATGAAAATGGAAATATTATCAACAATAGAGAGATGGGGTGATAAAAAATGAAGAGGGTTTCGTTTCAATGCTATACAATAGTGATAGAAGAAATAATTTCACCAATAAAGATAATGAAACACCAGAACCGGTGCCAAACAGGACAGTAGGAGAAGTAAAGAAAACATTAAAAGGCATGAAAAGAGACGAATTACCGTTAGAAGATGGCCTAACAATTCATTTGATAATAGATGGCGGCAATTTCATAGTAGTATTACTGGCTGAATTCTACAACAAAAGTCTGCAAGAATGCTCTGTACCTACAGCTTGGAAAACTTTATCATTTAACTGGTTCACAAAAAAGGGAGACACAAAAGACCTGAAAAATTACCGCCCAATTAGTATACTTTTCGTGATATATGTAATATTTACAAAGATCATATTAGGCCGAATAGAAAGACAGCTAGACTAATCAACCAAGAGACAGACAGGCTTTAAAAGTAGGTATTCAACAACTGACCATATCCATGTAATTAACCAGATAATGGGAAATCTACAGAGTATGGCAAACCACTATACATGGCATTTATAGACTACACAAAAGCGTTTGATTCTGTCAAAACCTCAGAAGTAATGAAAGCCCTTCAAAGACAAGGAATAAACTAATCTTATGAAGATATCTATACAAGAAGTACAACCATCCTAAAACTACATAAAGATATAGATAAAAATTCTGGTTGAGAAAGGAGTTAGACAAGGAAACCCCATCTCCCCTAAATTGTTCACAGCATGCCTAGGAGTTTTTAAAAATTTAGATTGGGAAAATGCAGTAATTGATATTAGAAACTTGATATTCGCAAATGACAAAGTTGTGTTTAATGAATTATAACAGGAATTACAAAAGATGATAAATTTGAATAGAGAAAGCAGGAATGTAGGACTGAAAATAGATATGAGTAAGATTAAGATAATATTTAATAAAAATGTACACACTAAATAAGAGTTATGGACGAACCTCTAGAAATTGTTATGTAATATATGTAGGCCTACTTAGGACAGACAGTGTTTCTCCAGGACATGAGACCGAAATTAATAGAAGGATAAGCATAGGATGGAGAGCTTTTGGAAAATAAAATGAGATTATGAAAAGTAAAATGCCACTTTTTTCGTCATGCTTAGATGCAATAAACCCACTAAATAAGTTAAAATTACATTGTGAATAATCCTGACGGGTCTCGTTTTCTATTTCTCTTAAACATCATCTAGAATCTCGAGGACTCATAAAGAACATCTAAGAGAAATAGAAAAAGAAATTTGTCAAGATTCTTATATGTTAGCATCGTGAAAGGGTTTGCATTTCTCCATGAGCAGCAAAGCTGTACTAATCAGGGCCACCCGTACTAGGTTGGTTTGCTCTGAGCCATCAGGTGAAAATATCCCACTATCACCAAGCTTTAGTGTGATATATATATATATATATATATATATATATATATATATATATATATACTGTATATAAATTTATATATATACATATATATATGTATATTATTTTATTCACATATTTCATTTGTGTATTTAAGAGATGTATACCCAGCTCGTAAGGTGAGTTCCACTCATGTAAGATTAAGTAAATGTATGTAAATTACATAAGAATTTCATCATTTATTTAGTTATATTTTCATTCTGTTCCGTATGTGTAAATTTACATCATTTTAAAGAATCAGATTTTCATTTCACGTAGTTTGGTTACGATGTCTTATGTAATTATGTAATTTGGTTAAAAGGTATGCTGTATGACACAGGCTAGAGATTGCATCATGTTTCCCCGCGGTCAGAAATTGCATGAAGGTTCTAGACGAAAAATTATTCTTTTTTTAATGTTATGCAAGGAGGTGGGACCATGCCCCCACTCTACAGGAACGATTAACTAGAAGTTTTCAGAGTGAATTAGGATGATATATAAGGGCCTAGCAATGCATAAGAACGCCTGACCCTCTGAAAAACCCAACGTCTAGCAGTCCTCTCACCTGCATCTATCCAGCTACTACGTATTTCCTCTCAAACGTGAATAGTGATTTCTCTCCAATGTATAGTGTTGTTCAAACATTGGTGATATTATTGTGTTTCATTTAAAAGTGAAAAGTGTTAATGTAAGTACATTTTATATGATAAAATTTTTGTGACCGGCCCTGTGAGATTTGGTTAAAAAGTGAAGTGTATTTATTTTTGCTTAACCGTTTGGTAACCTTGTCTGAGCCTTAAGGACATAATAGTAACAGTTATGAATATGTAAGTGTAAATTTTATTTATTTTCTATATTGTTGAAGTGTTAACTTTTTTTTATTAATTGACAAAATTAAATATTTCCATAAATTGATTTCTAGTGAAACAAGTGATTGTTTAATTTTTGAAGTGTCAGTTTGTCTTAGTCTAAGGTCTAGTTCAGATTTAAATTTCGAGTGATTTATTTTTGGTATTATTTTTTTAATTGTAATCTTTATAGAATAATATTTTTGTAAAGGGTGTATTATTTTGACCACCAATACTTTTTTCAGTGCTTTGTTTGTATCCCTTGACTAAGACCTTAAATAAGAGGTTGGTTTTAGAATAGTTCCCGTTAAAAGTAAAGTTCAGTAATACATTGAGATACGAATGTCCCAATATACAAGAAATTTGAGATATGAGGGAAATTTCGAGCAAATTTTTGTTCTGAGATACAAGAAAAATTTGAGATACCAGGCAGTTCCCTATGCAGCCGCCAGGTGGCCGAGTGTGCCAAGAGGCTTCTCACCAGGACAGCATCGCTCGGTCTTTCCCGTCGGATCTCCGTCGCATAAAGTTTATCACCGAGCATGTGCTTTTTTTTTTTACGTGTTTTTTTGCGTTAACTAGTGCAGAATTCAGTGAATAAACCATGGGTCCAAAGCAAGCGATTGCAAACAAGGGTAGTGAAAAAAAGCGTATGATGACAATGGAGATAAAGCATGAAATAATCAAAAAACATGAGAGTGGTGTAAGAGTTTCTGAGCTGGCTCGCCAATATAAGAGCAGTACATCAACAATATGTACCATCCTTGAGCAGAAGAATGCTATAAAGAGCACCAAGCCTTCCAAAGGAGTAACCATCCTTTCCAAGCTGTGCAATGATATCCATGAGGAGATAGAGAGGCTTCTTTTCATATGGATAATGGAAAAACAGTTGGCGGGAGATAGTGTGACCGAGACTATCATGTGTGAAAAGGCCAGCAGAATCTACGATGACTTGAAAGGGAAGCAAGCAGCCGAGAGAGGGGAGACTTCGGCGCCAGCGGAAACCTTCAAAGCCAGTCGTCACTGGTCGGATAACTTTAAAAAATGGACTGGGATACACTCGGTTGTGAGGCATGGTGAAACAGCAAGTTCCGACTCGAAAGCCGCAGGGGACTTCGTCACAACCTTTACCTCGGTTATCGCCCAACATGGCTACATCCCCCAATAAGTCTTCAACTGTGATGAAACTGGCCTTTTCTGGAAGAAGATGCCCGGGAGGACATCCATCACGGCAGAGGAGAAGAGACTACTGGGCCATAAACCCATGAAGGACCGGTTAACTCTAGCCTTGTGTGCTAATGCCAGCGGTGACTGTAAGGTCAAGCCACTGCTGGTATACCACTCAGAAACCCACGTGCTTTCAAGAGCCAAAGGATCTTGAAAGATGTAGCGCGCTAATGCTAAAGCTTGGGCTACGCAGCGTTTCTTTACAGGATGAGTTAGTCTGTGCTTTGGTCCGGCATTCAAAAAATATTTGGCAGAGAAAAACCTGCCGATGAAATGTCTCCTGGTCATCGACAATGCCCCTGGTCACCCCCCTGGTCTCGAAGTGGACATTCTTGATGAGTTCAGGTTCATCAAGGCCCTTTATTTCCCGCCCAACACCACGCCACTCCTCCAGCACATGGACTAACAAGTAATTTCCAACTTTAAAAAATTGTACACGGAACATTTGTTCAAGAAATGCTTCGATGTCACAGACAACAGCAATCTCACCCTTCGTGAATTTTGGAAGATGTCACAGACAACAGCACTCTCACCCTTCGTGAATTTTGGAAGGAACATTGCTTAAAAATTATTGATGATGCATGACAGGGTGTCACAAGAAGAATTCTTAATTCAGCATGGAAGAAATTGTGGCCAGCTTTCGTCGCTGAGAGGGTCTTTGAAGGGTTTTGATACAACAGACCGTGATGACCCCGAACCTATTGTGATGGATGAAATCGTGTCTCTTGGAAAGTCCATGGGGCTGGAGGTAGATGAGGTAGACGTGAACGACCTTGTTGAGGGGCATCAGGAAGAGCTCACGACACTGGAATTGATAGAGCTCCAGGAGATGCAACATTTGGAGGTGTTGCAGGAGCTCAGTAGCGAGGAGGAGGTGGAAGACGAGGGCCGCCTTTCTACGACAGAAATCAAAGACATGTTAGCGAAGTGGCAGGATTTTCTAATTTTATGGAAATGAGGCACCTGGAAAAGTTGGTGTGTGGTCGTGCGTTAGCCTTTTGTGACGACACTTACGTGCGTCAGTTTTGCAACATTTTGAAGGGGAGACAAAAGCAAACATCCCTAGATAGGTTCCTTTTAAAAAGGCCGGCAAAAAGTGAAGGTGAAAGCGAGGCAAAAAGAGCCAAGCCGGAAGAAGAAGAAAAGTAAAAAAAATGAAAATGAAAACAAAATTAGAATTAAGTTTAGTGTAACGTAAGATTAACATTTTATTTTTAAGTGTGTGTACAGTAAGCTAATTCCATTTAAGTTAAATTTAGAATTTAAGTTATGTTACGTAGTGTTACAAAAGTCCTGCGTACCGAACGTGTTGCCGGCAAGTCTCTGCCCTCCCTGTCCTCTCTCCGTCTTCCTCCTCCGCACACACCGCTACCGTCTGTCTCGAAGATAAGAACTCCATAGTAACGTTACATTTTATTGAGGATCATGACCAGTTCATAGGTATTTGTTATTTTGTGAGCGTAGAATGTGAATTGGAACAATTAAAAACATGTTTTTCCACTGTAATATACTGTCTTTAGGTGATTTTTTTTCAGAGGGTGAGAACGGATTTTTTTTTTTTAGTTACTTTATATGGGAAAAATTAATCCGAGATACGAGCAAATTGACATATGAGCTTGGTGCCGGAACGCATTAAACTCATATCTCAAGGTATTACTGTAATCACCCAGTTTGGTTTTGATTGTAACGTAACGAGACCTTTAGATATTAATTGTTCATATATATTATCATCTAGGAGTTGCGTAATATTCTTAGAGCTCGGAGGTATTCTCATGTGTATCAGATTGGGTAATATAAAGCAGGTGAGTTTGGGAGTTGGGAATTTACGTAATTCACTAGTTGTAATATATATATATATATATATATATATATATATATATATATATATATATATATATATATATGTGTGTGTGTGTGTGTGTGTGTGTGTGTGTGCGTGTGTGTGTGTGTGCGCGCGCGCGTGAGTGTGTATGTATTTACACGTAAAATAAAAAATAATGAGTATTTACGTCTGCATTTGTCTGAAGAAATCGGAGACTGCTCATTGTCCCTATTTTAAACTAACGAGGTTGTCAATGGGTAGATGAGGTTAACACGAGACTCATAGAGGCTTTTGTTAGACCATAAAACGACATTAGACAGAGAGAGAGAGAGAGAGAGAGAGAGAGAGAGAGAGAGAGAGAGAGAGAGAGAGAGAGAGAGAATTTAAGAATTTAACTGAGAGGCAAGGCAAACTGATCTCTCTCTCTCTCTCTCTCTCTCTCTCTCTCTCTCTCTCTCTCTCTCTCTCTCTCTCCTACATGTTTTCTCTCATGTAATGTGTAACGTAAGCAGAGCATTTACACTACATTTTTTAAGGATTCCATTTTTCTCTAGGGTCTTTTCAAGATCCCTCTGTTAGAATTTCCCTACCATGAATTAACGACAGTTTAATGAAGGACTCATGATATCATCAACAATAAAATCCAAAGAATTTCATTAAAGTCTCGTATTCATAACTTTTTTTTTTTCATTTTTATTAATTTTATACTAAAATGCGATTAGAAATAGTTTGTATTATAGATTTTAGTTGATAATATTTGGAGATGTGGGTGAAACAATATTAGTCTTCAATAGTCTTTGGGTAGAGTTCTCTTGTTTGAGGGTACACTCGGGCACACTGTTCTATCTTATTTCTCTTCTCCTTGTTTCTTGAATTTTTATAGGTTATATATGAAAGATTTATTTTAATCTTGTTACGGTTTTTAAAATATTTTATTTTGATTATTCATTACTTGTCTTGTGGTTTATTGCCTTGGTCCTTTTCCTCACTGGGTTATTTTTCCCTATTGGAACCCTTTTGCTTATAGCATCCTGCTTTTCCAACTAGGGTTGTAGCTTAGCTTATACCAACAACAACAATAATAATAATAATAATGATAATAATATTTGGGAAAACGACCTCTTTCAGGCAAGCTTTCTTAAAAATAATGACTGCCTTAGTCGCATTGACCTTATACTGTCTTCTCAATGGCTCTTATTATCTTCTTTTTAGGATTACTGCATACAGCCAGTAATTGGGCAAAAGTCCTCCGTCATGGTGGGTAAGCAAATTCAAGAATAATTGACGAATCAAGGATTCAATGTAAAGTTTACAAGTTAGGTAAAATTTACAAGTCGGAAAAAGAATACAGTGAACAAGCTAGACGTTTCGGGAGTGCTGTCTCCCTTCCTCAGTGGTGGAAACGATGATAGCTGCGTCCTAATATATGGCAATTCCGTCTTAGGCAGAGAGGCAGTAAATTTTCATTGGCTGCCTCGGGCGTCGTGGGCAGAGTGATTAGTGAGATTGATAGAATGGTGGGTTCTCATTGGCTAGGCCGCTCGCCGAAAGCGGTTGTAGTTCATTCAGACTGCCTTCCCACTCACTCATGGGTGAAGAGTCATCATCTTGTCTTCAAGCAGCTGGGCTCTGATTGGTGGGAGCACTCGCCAAGAGGGTATCAAGACTAAGGCAGGCTTTCCAGTCGTTGATCAAAGCTGTCTTGGTTGTTAGTGTCTTGATCAGTAGAGTTGTCTTGGCTGGAGATGTTATGGTTTGTAGGGTTACTCCTCAGTGTGTTGTTCCTTAGACAGGAGGGGAGAAGGAACATTTTCTGGGTAGTATCAAGTGCCTGTTTTTATCTCTGTATATGTAGAACTTCAAATATTCAAATTCTTCTACTATCTGGAGCACGGCCGATTATCTTATTGTTCTTAATTATTTCCTCGCGTTTAATACTGTTGTTATGGACATGGAGGGCATGAGATCTTATGGCGCCTTGTTGAACGTGACAGGACAGTGTCTTGGATAAACGCATGGTGGTCATTCCTATGTAACGTCCAGAGCATCTTGGAACAGGGCATAAGTAGGAATAGACCACATTGGTAAGTCTAAGGATATCTTGAGTTGTTGCGGCTGCGTTGTTCCCTATGATGAGGAGGGATCTCGTCTTGGTGGTCTGATAATAAATAATAAGCTTAACCTCTGCGTTTTTATCCTCTGGGGAGACGTGGTTCCTTATTATGACTCTCACAGGTTTTTCATATTTTGGTAATCTGAATGCATAAACCCTTTATAGTAAAGGTTAATGTTGGTGGTATTGCTCTCAGTTGGTTGTTCACCATAGTACCAGGTGTCCATGGCTAGCTTGATATCATGGCTAACTTGCCTGTTAGAGTAACCATTGTTCACCAGGACCTGGGCGACTCGGTCGAGTTCTTGATGTGTGTCAGCTCGAGAGGAGCAGTGGGAGAGGCCCTGCGGACGTAGGCTTTGATAGTGGAGGCCTTGTACCTGGCAGGGCATTCACTGTCTCAATTTAAGCATAAGCCAAGGTTAGTGGGCTTAATGTAGACACTGGTATCAAATACGGTAAGGTTGGGAGAGATGAGTACATCAAGGAATGGCAGCCATCCATCGTTGCTATGCCCAACAGCAAACTTCAGGGAACTGCATTCCTCAAACGTCCTGTGGAGAGTCTCAATGTCCTGGGTAGAAGGGCCCATGGCAAAAGTATCATTTATGTAGCTCACGTACATGTCTGGATGATGTATCCGTGAGAAAACCCTCTCTTCAACAACTCCCATATAAAACTCCCTGTGGGTCGAAAAGGGGCCTTCCTAGTACATATTTCGAGCAGGGTGCAGAGGGCCTCTCAAGGATGTTCCGGGTAGGAGTAGAAGAATCCCTGTAGACTCTCTCCAGGATCAAGTCGACGGTATCTAAAACAGGTAGGTTTATAAAGATGGTGCCACTGCTGGGGGATCTTTTCAGCTTAATGAGGGACTCGGCAGATGAGGCGACGCTATACTTGTCTGGAACATGAGTCAAAAGGCTGTTGAGTCTTTATGCCAGGTGGTAGGTCAGTATCGGGCACTGGCCAATAATAGGGCGGAGTGAGTTGCCATTCTTATGTGTCTTCACATTACCATACAAGTAAACAGGGCTAAAATCTCCAGTGATGATCTGGAAGTAGACGGTGTTTGTGGCTGTATTGATGGTTTCAATATTCTTGTTAGCCTCTCTTGATCTCCTTGATTGTGTTGTAGGAGAGCTTTTCAAACTTGGAAGAATCACCTAGTATCAGGTTGAGTTTCCTGTGATAATCTTCTGTGTCTATCAAGACAAAGGCAACAGTCTTGTCGGCTCTCCTCATGGTCCCAGGGGCCTCCTTCCTCAGCTCCTTAGCTGCCTCCTTCATGTCACTGCAGCTGATGCCACTGGTGTATCGTCCACGATCCATGAGGGCTTCAGCCAAAAGCAGGGGCAGGACGTCATTCACCAATCATTCTTGAATTTGACTACCTACCTTGAAGGATGACTTTTGCCTAATTACTGGCTGTATGCAGTAATCCTGAAAAGAAGATGATTAGAGCCATTGAGATGACAGAGTATAAGATTAATGCAACTGAGGTAGATAATGGCTGCATTTTAACAAAACTTGCCAGAAAGAGGGTCTTCTACCCAAATATACAAACTTCAGACTGTACGACCCCTCAGCCCAAGACGACCCAAGGACCAGTGATAACCGTAGGAGAACTCTGCTACAAGAATAAGGTGAAAGGGGAACTGTTTGAGTGCCTGGGCCATCTAATGGAGGAATGGGAAAACATCAGAGGGAATCCACTCCGATCAGATGTTGAAACTGTAACCCTCGATGATACCAACATCAGTAGTGATGCATCCAGTGATGACAATGAAGAAGACCATCAAGAAGAAGCTGTCCACTTTGCCCAAAACAGCTTGGCATACCTGGACAACATCCACCAGGCTATCTGCACTCTTCAGGACCGTGACTGGGTTAATAGGTTGCGGACTATTTACAAGAAGCTAATTGACATTAATGGAGGCAAACTTTGTATACCTGAAACTAAGTAGGACTATATCAATATTTCATCCAATACCCCTACTGCCACCAAGGATGAAATCCTCACATGAAACTCAACTGGCACTTCATATCACGCCCCAAACCTACAGACGAGAGGCTAGAAGTCGAACTTTTAATCGACTCTATCCTCAGTCACAGGAGAAACGGGGCCTAAGAACTACTGAGGACCTCCAGCCCCTGCTTTTGGCTGAAGCCCTTACAGATCGTTGACAATAAACCAGTGGCATCATCTCCTGTGACATGAGGGAGGCAGCTAAGGAGCTGAGGAAAGAAGCCCATATGACTGTGAGGAGAGCCAACGAGACTGCTGCCTTTGTCTTGATAAACACGGAAAATTATCACAGGAAACTCGACCGGTTACTAGGGGATTCTTCCAAGTTTGAAAAGCTCTCCTACAACCCCATCGAGGAGATCAAGAGAAAGGCTAACAAGACTAATGAAACCATTAATCTTGCAACAAACGCCATCCATTTCCAGATCATCACTGGGGATTTTAGCACTAGTTACCTATATGGTAATGTGAAGACACATAAGAATGGCAACCCACTCCAACCTATTATTAGCCAGTGCCGATGCCACCCTACCACCTGGCAAAAAGACTCAACAGCCTTTTGACTCCCTATGTTCCGGACGAGTACGGCGTCGCTTCATCTGCTGAGTTTCTCAGTAAGCTGAAAGGATCCCCCAGCAGTGGCACCATCGCTACCCTGGACGTGGAGTCCTTCTTTACAAATGTACCTGTTGGAAAGACCATCGACTTGATCCTGGAGAAAGTCTACAGGGATCCTTCTACTCCTACCCTGAAAATCCCTGAGAAGGCCCTCTGCACCCTGCTCGAAATATGTACTAGGAAGGCCCATTTTACCACACGAAGGTGCCACATGTACATAGCAATGGGCTCTCCTCTTGGTGTGCTCTTTGCCAACTTTTATATAGGAGTTGTTGAAGAGAGGGTTTTCTCATGGATGCGTCATCCAGACATGTACATAAGCTACATAAATGATACTTTTGTCATGGCCCCTTCTACCCAGGACATCAAGACTTCACAGGACGTTTGAGGAGTGCAGTTCCCTGAAGTTTATTGTTGAGTATAGCAACGATGGACGGCTGCCATTCCTTGATGTACTCATCTCTCCCAACCCTACCGTATTTGATACCAGTGTCTACATTAAGCCCACTAACCTTGGCTTATGCTTAAATTGAGACAGTGAATGCCCTGCCAGGTACACGGCCTCCACTATCAAAGCCTGCATTCTCAGAGCCCATTCCCACTGCTCCTCTCGAGCTGACACACATCAAGAACCTACCGAGTCACTCAGGTCCTGGTGAACAATGGTTACTCTAACAGGCAAGTTAGCCATGGACACCTGGTACCACGGTGAATAACCAACAGAGCAATGCCACCAACATCAACCTTTACTATAAAGGGCTTATGCATCATGATTACCAAAAAGATGAAAAGCCATGAGAGACATAATAAAGAACCACGTCTCCTCAGTGGATGAAAACGCAGAGGTTAAGTTGATTATTTACTATCAGACCACCACGATGACGTCCCTCATCATGAGGGACAATGCAGCCCTACCGACTCAGGCATCCTTAGACTTACCAATGTGGTCTATTCCTACTTATGCTCTGTTCCAGGATGTTCTGGATGTTACATAGGAATGACCACCATGCATTTGTCCAAGACAGTGTCCTGTCACGTTCAACAAGGTACCATAAGATCTCATGCCCTCCATGTCCATAACAACATTAAATATGAGGAAATAATTAAGAACACTAAGATAATCAGCTGTGCTCCAGATAGAAGCTCTACTTATACAGAGAAATACCGGCACTTAACACTACCCAGGAAATGTTACTTCTCCCCTCCTGTTTAAGGAACAACGCACCGAAGACCAACCCTACAAACCATGATATCTCCAGCCAAGAAAACTCTACCAATCAAGACACTACCGAGCAAGACAGCTTTGATCAGCGACTGGACAGCCTGCCTTATTCTTGATAACCACTCGACGAGTGGTCCCACCAACCAGAGCCCAGCAGCTGAAGGACAAGATGACGACTCATCACTCATGACTGAGTGGGAAGGCAGTCTGACTAATCTACAGCTACTCTCGGCGAGTGGCTTAGCCAATGAGGACCTGCAATTCTATCAATCTTACTATTTACTCCACCCACGACGCCCAGGGCAGCCAATGTAAATTCGGTGCCTCTCTGCCTAAGCCAGAATTGCCATATATAAGGACGTAGCTATCATTGTTTCCCCCACTCAAGCCTGAGGAGAGGAGACAGCACTCCCGAAACGCATAGCTTGTTCACTGTATTCTTTTGCACGACTTGTAAATTTTACCTAACTTGTAAACTTGCATTAAAACCTTGATTCGCCAATTATTCTTGAATTTGACTTCCCACCATGAAGGATGACTTTTGCCCAATTACTGGTTGTATGCAGTAATCCTGAAAAGAAGCTAATAAGAGCCATTGAGAAGACATCGTATAAGATCAATGCAACTGAGGCAGCCATTATTTTTAACAAAATAATAATAATAATAATAATAATAATAATAATAATGATAATAATAATAATAATAATAATGATAATAATAATAATAATAATAATAATAATAGTCATTACATATATAGTCATATGCAAAGTATTAGGCTACGTTTTCACTATGTTCCCGGCGGTCCCGGCAACCCAGTTTGGGGCCACCGTGAACATAACGGGATGGACGCGAAAAAACGTTATACAACTCTGTGGAACGGGATTGGCAAACGTGACAAGCCCTGACTGGCGTGGATGCCGGCTAAAAATATATGCTATGTTTTCACTATGTTTCCGGCGGTCCTGGCAACTCCGTTTCGGGCCACCGTGAACAAAACGGGATGGTCGCGAAAAAACGTTATACAACTCTGTGGAAAGGGATTGGCAAACGTGATAGGCCCTGACTGCCCGGACTGCCAGGGCAAATTTTTTGACAGTTCAAAATTTTTAGCCGGCATCCACGGCAGTCAGGGCCTGTCACGTTTGTCTATCCCGTTCCACAGAGTTGTATAACGTTTTTTCGCGTCCATCCCGTTTTGTTCACGGTGGCCCGAAACGGAGTTGCCAGGACCGCCGGAAACATAGTGAAAACATAGCATATATCTTTAGCCGGCATCCACGCCAGTCAGGGCCTGTCACGTTTGCCAATCCCGTTCCACAGAGTTGTATAACGTTTTTTCGTGTCCATCCCGTTTTGTTCACGGTGGCCCGAAACGGAGTTGCCAGGACCGCCGGAAACATAGTGAAAACATAGCATATATTTTTAGCCGGAATCCACGCCAGTCAGGGCCTGTCACGTTTTCCAATCCCGTTCCACAGAGTTGTATATCGTTTTTTCGTGTCCATCCTGTTTTGTTCACGGTGGCCCGAAACGGAGTTGCCAGGACCGCCGGAAACATAGTGAAAACATAGCATATATTTTTAGCCGGCATCCACGCCAGTCAGGGCCTGTCACGTTTGCCAATCCCGTTCCACAGAGTTGTATAACGTTTTTTCGCGTCCATCCCGTTTTGTTCACGGTGGCCCGAAACGGAGTTGCCAGGACCGCCGGAAACATAGTGAAAACATAGCATATATTTTTAGCCGGCATCCACGCCAGTCAGGGCCTGTCACGTTTGCCAATCCCGTTCCACAGAGTTGTATAACGTTTTTTCGTGTCCATCCCGTTATGTTCACGGTGGCCCGAAACGGAGTTGCCAGGACCGCCGGAAACATAGTGAAAACATAGCATATATTTTTAGCCGGCATCCACGCCAGTCAGGGCCTGTCACGTTTGCCAATCCCGTTCCACAGAGTTGTATAACGTTTTTTCGCGTCCATCACGTTTTGTTCACGGTGGCCCGAAACGGAGTTGCCAGGACCGCCGGAAACATAGTGAAAACATAGCATATATTTTTAGCCGGCATCCACGCCAGTCAGGGCCTGTCACGTTTGCCAATCCCGTTCCACAGAGTTGTATAACGTTTTTTCGTGTCCATCCCGTTATGTTCACGGTGGCCCGAAACGGAGTTGCCAGGACCGCCGGAAACATAGTGAAAACATAGCATATATTTTTAGCCGGCATCCACGCCAGTCAGGGCCTGTCACGTTTGCCAATCCCGTTCCACAGAGTTGTATAACGTTTTTTCGCGTCCATCACGTTTTGTTCACGGTGGCCCGAAACGGAGTTGCCAGGACCGCCGGAAACATAGTGAAAACATAGCATATATTTTTAGCCGGCATCCACGCCAGTCAGGGCCTGTCACGTTTGCCAATCCCGTTCCACAGAGTTGTATAACGTTTTTTCGCGTCCATCCCGTTTTGTTCACGGTGGCCCGAAACGGAGTTGCCAGGACCGCCGGAAACATAGTGAAAACATAGCATATATTTTTAGCCGGCATCCACGCCAGTCAGGGCCTGTCACGTTTGCCAATCCCGTTCCACAGAGTTGTATAACGTTTTTTCGCGTCCATCACATTTTGTTCACGGTGGCCCGAAACGGAGTTGCCAGGACCGCCGGAAACATAGTGAAAACATAGCATATATTTTTAGCCGGCATCCACGCCAGTCAGGGCCTGTCACGTTTGCCAATCCCGTTCCACAGAGTTGTATAACGTTTTTTCGCGTCCATCCCGTTTTGTTCACGGTGGCCCGAAACGGAGTTGCCAGGACCGCCGGAAACATAGTGAAAACATAGCATATATTTTTAGCCGGCATCCACGCCAGTCAGGGCCTGTCACGTTTGCCAATCCCGTTCCACAGAGTTGTATAACGTTTTTTCGCGTCCATCACGTTTTGTTCACGGTGGCCCGAAACGGAGTTGCCAGGACCGCCGGAAACATAGTGAAAACATAGCATATATTTTTAGCCGGCATCCACGCCAGTCAGGGCCTGTCACGTTTGCCAATCCCGTTCCACAGAGTTGTATAACGTTTTTTCGCGTCCATCCCGTTTTGTTCACGGTGGCCCGAAACGGAGTTGCCAGGACCGCCGGAAACATAGTGAAAACATAGCATATATTTTTAGCCGGCATCCACGCCAGTCAGGGCCTGTCACGTTTGCCAATCCCGTTCCACAGAGTTGTATAACGTTTTTTCGCGTCCATCACGTTTTGTTCACGGTGGCCCGAAACGGAGTTGCCAGGACCGCCGGAAACATAGTGAAAACATAGCATATATTTTTAGCCGGCATCCACGCCAGTCAGGGCCTGTCACGTTTGCCAATCCCGTTCCACAGAGTTGTATAACGTTTTTTCGCGTCCATCCCGTTTTGTTCACGGTGGCCCGAAACGGAGTTGCCAGGACCGCCGGAAACATAGTGAAAACATAGCATATATTTTTAGCCGGCATCCACGCCAGTCAGGGCCTGTCACGTTTGCCAATCCCGTTCCACAGAGTTGTATAACGTTTTTTCGCGTCCATCCCGTTTTGTTCACGGTGGCCCGAAACGGAGTTGCCAGGACCGCCGGAAACATAGTGAAAACATAGCATATATTTTTAGCCGGCATCCACGCCAGTCAGGGCCTGTCACGTTTGCCAATCCCGTTCCACAGAGTTGTATAACGTTTTTTCGCGTCCATCACGTTTTGTTCACGGTGGCCCGAAACGGAGTTGCCAGGACCGCCGGAAACATAGTGAAAACATAGCATATATTTTTAGCCGGCATCCACGCCAGTCAGGACCTGTCACGTTTGCCAATCCCGTTCCACAGAGTTGTATAATGTTTTTTCGCGTCCATCCCGTTTTGTTCACGGTGGCCCCAAACGGGGTTGCCGGGACCGCCGCGAACATAGTGAAAACGTAGCATTACATGGCTTCGACCATCCTCCATCGCCCGGGGAAGTTACATTTTGAAATGGACTTATCAACTACATGAAGAAGTGTTTCTCAGGCGCATTAATCATAATTATACGCAAAAACATGAAGTTGCGATTTTTACTATGAAATTGGGATAGAGGAAATCATATATATTTAAAGATACGTGATTTTCCCTGAACTCCTAATTGGGCTAACTGAACTAACAGCTTAATTAATAACGAAGGCATATCAATGCCGGAAGCAAATTACTCATTCTTGTTTTCTGATGTAACAACGTCCGTTGATTCTACGTCATCACAAATGCTGCTTCATCTTTTATCTCTATCCAGTTCATGATAGTCTCACATGTAAATTTAGCGGCCACACGTCATTGAGTCGTAGCTTCTGGATTCCTTGAATTCTTCAGAGGCGTTTTTCATTAAAATCCTTTTTAAAATTTTAGCAGGTTTAACAGAGAAACTTTCTAATTACGACTATCTTCATCCGTAGGAGAAATCTGGTACCATTTAAAATATCGTTTCATTCCCAAAATTCGGAATCCTAATATATTACACAGATCTTTTGAAAATAACCACTAAAATCCATTATTTGTTAAGAAACCTGCCTTGCCAAAAGGGGAGTTGAAATTGGGAAATTATATGACAATTTCATCGATTAAATCCAAAAAAAAGAAAAAGTTTGCTCAAGTTTTCCTTCCTGTAAACGTAGATTGTCTAGAATTTCGCCAGATGACGTAGCTGAACATTCTATGGCGTAGTTCTTGTTGAAGCAATTTCACATAAATGTTACGTCTGTTACCCCTCCATTTATCTACCATGATTCAATGGAGAAATTTAAAAAACTTCTTGTTGATAAAGTTCTAAAGGTTGTTCATGAAAGGTATAGGTAAGGGACAGTGACAATACCCTAGAGACTGACCATATAGCCATATGATCAGCTCCCAAGACCTCTCTCTACCCAGGTAGGACCAGGGAGGGCCAGGCAATGGCTGCTGATGACTCAGCATGTAGATCTACAGTATAGGCTGTCTTTGATAACCCATCCGTAACTCACAATGATGGGGCGTTTTCAATTGGCTACCATCACCACACTAATCACCTTTCATGGATATCGGTGCGGACATGGGATGTTTACCATGAATCATCGGGTAGTTCGGAAAGGGCCTATTAAAGGATTTATGTGGTTAGAGCAGTTAGCCAGATTCACCGTGCAGCAGCAGTTGCACCAGCCAACATTTTTCATTTATGTGATGACCGTCAAGATGTTTGTATTCCGCGTTATTTCCTTATTGCTTCTCTGATTTCTTTCTTTTTAATGTCCTTACTTGAAACCATCCCGTTGTATTCAAGCGTTTTTAGTTGGCCGTCTTATCTTTGCTGTTAACCTCATCGTTATCTTATAACATTAGTTTAAAAAGCGATACACCTTTTCTCTGTACTTGAACATTTCAGTCAGCGAAAGAGATACTAAATCTATCTTTTCTTTGAATCTGGATTCAAGAAAGATGTTCTCACCCTCTCTTCGTATACCCATTGTGTATAATAAGACAACTTTCTAAGTAAGTTTAGGTTTGTACAATCGAAACATAATATATGAATAAATTAATTTTCACAAAGGACACATGAAATACGTAGCCTAGATTTTCTATAAGTCTAAGCGTCATGTGTTTTCGGAGAAACTGAACACTTTCCCAAATTGGTTGAATCGCCAGAAGACATTTTGACTTGGTGGAAGATGTCATGTATTCAGTGTCAGAGGGTGAAAAGGCCTATGCAATTTGAAGTCAGTTCACAGTTTAACTCTTTAGTTTAACTTTTCCAGGTAAGAATAAAACCTTTGGGTAACTAATTATTATATGGTCGTTTCCAGGCAGTTTTTTATGTAATATAATTCTTATTTACAATATTGGCCTAATAGATTTTTGGAAGAAGACTGGCCAAACGCAACAACTGGATTTAAACAAAGTTTTATCAACATCAACCCAGACGTAACAGTTTCCCATTTTACTCCTCTTGAATAGTTTTCATTATCTACTTTCACATTTAATCAAACTTATTTCCTGCAAATCTTTTTATTTTTAATAAATTTTAGTTATGCTCGTGTATAGACATGTCCTCCCATGCAATATTCACTAGCATTAACAATACATTAAATATGCTATATGCTATTGAAAACCGTTAAACACTTCAGGATATTTACACCAATATGCACACATTATTCTCAACGTACGTAATACTATTCATAAGTTTAAGAGACTACTTTACAGGCTATCAAACACAGATTTTATTTTTTGTTGCATTTCTCAACTATTTTTTTTTTCTTTTTTTTTTTTGTGAGGTATGCATTTATATATTTTACTTATCTATTTCTTAGACAGTAAAGCAGATGAGGCCGACAAAGCTATGAATTCAGGATGAGGCTATGGTGTGAGAATTGCGCATAAAATTATTAATGAAATCTCGACTGGGACAAAGAAGAAGAAGAATATACACATCAAAAAGAGAGATGGCTCTCTTATAGCAACAGAAAATGAAGAAAGACAACATTGGATGGAACACTTTAGTAAGCTTATGAATAGGACATATGAAGGGAATAATTTGACTGATATACCTGAAGCTGATGACGACCTTGATGTGCCCATGAATGAATTCAGTGTGTTTGAAGTCGAAGCCATCCTCAAAAATCTAAAGAGATGGAAAGCCCCTGGATACGATGGAATAACTGCCGAGATGATACTGGCCGAAAATGAAGTGACTCTAAGACTACTCACAAGATTATTTTGTAGAATGTGGCATGGAGAGGCAAAACCTGATGAATGGGAGTTAGGATTGTTGGTGAAAATAGCTAAAAAGGGAGACCTGACTGATTGCAATAATTACAGAGGCATAACACTTACGTCCGTTGTTATGAAAATATATATTATGCTTATTCTTAAGAGACTGGAGAGAAAGATTGATGAAAAGCCGGGAGATGAATAAGCAGGATTTAGAAAAGGTAGAAGTTGCACTGACCAAATTTTCATTTTGAGACATGTACAGCAATGCAGAGAATATAGAAATCCCCTTTGACAGTGTGCACCGGCCAATTTTGTGGAGAGTCCTGCGTTATTATGGAATTCCCCTTAAATATGTGAATTTGATTAAATCTGTTCACGAGCATTGAAAGTACAAAGTTAATGTTAATGGAGTCTTATTAAGTGAGTTTCCAGTGAACAGCGGAATACTCCAAAGGAATGTGTTGTCACCTATGTTGTTTATCCTCCTCATGCATTTTGTAATACGTCGAACAATTGGAGATTGTGGAGAAGGATTCGACTGGATTGGTGATAGAAATTTAGCAGACCTAGAGTATGCTGATGATGCTATCCATCTTAGCAGAACAACACAGGATTTGCAATGCTTGTTTACCAGAATGCATGAAATATCACAGGAGGTGGGGCTGAAGATAAATAGAAGAAAGACAGAGATGATGAGAACGGAGTATGCAATGGAAGATGAAATATCAATGGAAGGAGAAAGGATTAATGAGGTAGAATCATTTAAATACTTAGGAACAATGATCTCCAATACAGGGTCTTTGGAATTAGAGTTTAGTGAAAGATTAAAAAAAAAAAAAAATCAGACAATGCCTAGGTTAAGTAAAATTTAGAAATCAAATCGCCTAAAATTTCATATAAAAATCTGACTATATATCAGTTTAGTGAGATCGGTGTTACTCTATGGGCATGAGTCACGGTATGACAATGAAACAATCTCCAATAGATTTAGTATATTTGAGAATAAAGCCCTAAGAAGGATATCGGGAGTTAAATGGCAGGACAGGATTAGAAATGAAACTATAAGAGAGATTACTCGAGTACCATATGCGGATGAGATCATAATGAGGGGTAGATGGAGATTGTTTGGGCATGCTCCTGGCACTCCCCAAGAAAGATTAGTTCACCAAACGTTTAACTGGGCTCCACAAGGCAATAGAAGAATTGGAAGACCCAGGCCTACTGTACATGGCTTAGGACTTTAAAGTGCGAAGTAGGAGATGATGAATGGAGAAATATTGAATTGAAAACTCAAGAGAGAGACGACTGGCGAAATCTAACCGAGGCCCTTAGCGTCAATAGGCGTAGGAGGAGATGATAATGATTTCTTTGTAGTCATTGGCTATTTTTATGTGTTTTACTGTACTATTTTCTTCGCATGTGGACCACATGAATTACAGCATATTTCCGAATCTAATTTTAAACTATTATTCGACTTAGTGTTTACTCCTAAAATATTTCTATATATAGAATGATTGCGAAGTTTCGCCCTTATTTGACAAAATTCTAAACCTTTACAAATCTCGAGATTTATCCAAGAGATATTTATGCGCGGTTTGTTTGATTACTAAGCAAGATTTTACTTAGTTATGACAAGAACTTTGAGAATTTGAATATCGCAAACCTGAAAGGATTTGTTTCTATTATTATGATCTTTGTCTACAACATTTTAAATTTTAGGTTGTTCCTGTGAACTCTATTTGCTTTGAGATTTAAACCTTCGTGTAACGTCGACAACACAATCATTCATTTTTGAAGCTCAAATCTAAATTGACAGGCCATTATTTGTACCTTTCTGCAATCATTAGTACCTGATTAGGGTCGGGTTGATTCTGAAAGGAGGCTTAATGAGTGAGTCCCCCTTTGTAAGATGATATTATGGCGGAGGCTGGTGGTCAAATTAGAGCCGTAAACAACCAGCCGATTTGGACCCAAAGGAAGAAAATGAGTCGAGGATGACAGACTTTTGCGTTCTTTCATCAACAAATTTAGAGGACTTTATGGTGAACAAAATAAATGCACTTTATGCTGAGTTCTTGTTGCTCAAAAGTCAATGAATTGCTATTATTATCCGGGGGATAATGTTATCGGAGAATGTTGATGTCATTCCTATTTCTTATCTAATCATGGTAAAAATGTTAATCTAGTGAGATTTATGAAAGATGGAAACAAACGAAAAGGAAAATAAAAGCTGAGAAAACCGTTGCCTTTTGAGGTTCGTCTGTCAGTAGTGGCACTGTGCTGGGCACAGGGCACCCGGGTATAGGTTTGTGGGAGTCCGGTGGCCCTTATAAAAGCGCTCACTCAGCCACACGGGGGATAAGGGGAGGACCCCCGCCCTTATGGACCAGACACTCTCGTTCAGTCGTTCTTCACTCAGAACCACTCAAAGAGCAGTGCGAGGAGGAGCTTGCGGTCAGACGCTCTTCTCCAAACTCACTGAAACAATTGACAGCAAGTCACCTGTCACCTCGTGTGGACGCAACCAAAAGATTTCGCTGACGCACTTGCTACTCATTTCGGTCCTTTCCAGGTGGTCATGTTCACAAACAGTTGTTATTATCAGTGTAGAGAGCGGTGAATTAAGGTCAGGGACAGAAACAACGACTCTGTTGTTTCTTAGACGTCTGTCTATTATCCAGTGACCTAGGCGCTTCTGATTTTGTATTCCCTTTCATAGGAGGACTGTTATGGTCAAAGCCTTTTAAAACCATAGATCTTTGTAAGTGATTGTGTGCGGAATAAACGGCTGAGCCGTCATTGCAATTAGTGTACAACAAGGACCTGCTATACCATGGTACGTTATCGCAAATTCTCCATTTAATAAAAGACGCGTATCATTTTAGTGGCCTTTGCGATTGTGACTCTCTCCCCCCCCCCCACCCAGTGATTGACAACCCCATGCGTGATCATTTCCTTATCGTCTCGTGAAAGAGAGCAGATTGTGACGGGGTCGGACATACGTAAGCTTGCCAGAGCAAGAGGGATTTGCGTCAAGTCAAACGTCAAGGACCGAGATTGATTGCCATTGCTATTTCTTGAAACCCAGCATTAGCCGTTACAGTGAGAATAACATTCCACTTTTTTTCAGTTTTCTATTCTTGTGCTTAAAGTGAGAGTGACACTTCCTGATTAAGGCGAACAAATTTCTGAACTAAAGAAATCATAATCAGTAATACTCGTGGACCATGGATCCTTCGGAGGCCGCGGCGTTGGTGTCTTCAGAGGACCTGTCTAACCACAGTGAAGATGGACTTATTATCAGCAACAACGGGTCGTCGGAGGAAGCTGCACGTCTCATCCATTATCCAAGGGCTGCCACGATCTTCGCTGCTGTTGCCAGCATCATCTTTATCCTCG
>NC_090739.1:56006989-56009489 GCF_036898095.1 Palaemon carinicauda
AATCGTGTTTTGAGGCATGTCTTTGTTTAAGTATTTGAATTTGTGGTCCTTACAACTCTATTTAAAAGCTGGAAATGTACACATTTTCTTTTAAATCGCAGTTTCGTTAGTTTAGTCGTCTGATTTCTAACAAAACCTTCTTGCAATCGTAAGCATCATCGGCCACTATCTGCGCTAAAGGACGAATAGATAATACAAAGAAATTAAAGCCAAAGTATAATAAAATGTATAGTTGATAGTATTAAGGCACGGTATGTTCACCTTTGAAGGCCAGTTTTGCCCGTAATAAACTGCATTGCACTCCTTTTAGCCTCTGATTTGACATAGTCATCTCTTCCATAAATCTCCCTTTAATTCAAACCTTGAGTAGAATTCGAATTAAATTAATATTTTCGAACCATAAACTAAGGATTACTTGAAAGAAAGAAACAGAAACTGAAGTGTGTATTCATGACTGGACTGTCCTTCGAGGAAATTAATTAAATTGTCAAAGGTAAATTATAGATGTAGAATGTAGATGCTCGATCAAATGCGCTACGAAACGCGAAATTTTCAAGATGACTCAAGACAGTCTTAGGACAAGGTCTAGGGACTGTGGTGGTGTTCTAGAATCATAGATTTCGTTCTCGTTACTCTCTTTTCATTTGCTACCAATAATCTATCAATTTCGTCTTTATAATTTTAATTCTATTTTTTCATACTCTATCTTCATCATTTGACATATGGTGGACTCATTAATTTTTATGTTATATATCTTACAAATCTCAACTATTTGATAATAATTGGGATATTACTGCTTGAAAGATTGGAAGATGATGAAATAGAAAAAAAATGGCAGGCATAGTAAGGATTGCAGAGCTGTTAAAAGTGTCATGACTAAGATGGGCCCGTGTTGAGGCTGGATGGTGGGGATTGAGTGAGGAGGGCTTGGGAGGAACTTGTTAGGGGAGGAAGTTCGAGAGCGAGGCAAAAAATTAGATGGCAAGATAAGGTGAAGGATGATATGGAGAGAAGAGGTTTAGTGGAAGAGGATACCTTTGATAAAAGGCAATGAAGAGGATGCATCAGGCAACCGACCCCTTAATGTAGGAATAACGGTGGGAAAGAAGAAGACGTGTATGGTTCAAAATATGTTAAACCTCTCTCTCTCTCTCTCTCTCTCTCTCTCTCTCTCTCTCTCTCCTCTCTCTCTCTCTCTCTCTCTCTCTCTCTCTCTCTCTCTGTATTATATGCACATAGTACTGTTAACGCTGTACTATATATACATTTATTAAAAAGAATATATATATATATATATATATATATATATATATATATATATGTATGTATGTGTGTGTGTATATACACGTTTATTAAAAAAGAATATATATATATAGATATATATATATATATATATATATATATATATATATAAATATATTTATATACATATATATGTATTATACATACATATATATATATATATACGGTATATCTATATATATATATATATATATATATATATATATATATATATAAATATACATATGTATATATATATATATATATATATATATATATATATATATATATATATATATATATATATATATGTACTGTATGTTTGTATGCATATATAGGTTTATAAATACACCTGGTCAAGAATGTGCTTTGTTTATGTAAGTACAAATCTATACAGAAATAAGCAACGCAGGGAGGTTCTTGGGGAAAAGAGAATCAGACGGCTTTTGTACAGGGTAACCTACGTAAATAATCTGTAATATTGCGAATTTTGTGTCAGTTTGAGCCACGCCCTCTCAGGCTGAACGACTGAGCACAAACCTAACATGCAGAATGACACAAATGACTCTCAGCGCTGATCCGCCACGGCTTTTTACACCTCTTTACCTGTTGATCAAGAAGGCAAGATCCGTGCTGGTATAAGATCACATTAATACAGAAATAATAAGATCTGCTCCCAAGAACTGTGAATGTATTGAATACCGGCTCCCATCTGGAATAGTGTGTTATATAGATACGCATAGTTCGAGTTTAACGGCATCATATGTCAGTTTGGATCAGTTTTTGTTGATACAACACGCGAACATGCTTATTTTCGAAGCTGAATTTTTGTCAAATAATGTGATTTATGATAATATATCATTCTAGTTATGTATGTATGTATGTATGTATAAAAACTCTTCTTTAAACTAATGTCATAATTTAGTACCAAATAATGTATGTGAAAGATACCAAAACTTAAAGCAATGATTTTTAAGAGATCTTTTTAAAAGTGCTTTTTTGTCGTTGAAATTATTTACAGTACATGGAAACAAGTTTGGCGTCAGCGTTCATAGTTTTTCTTTTCCATCGTCTTTGTGATGCAAAATGTAATATGTAAGCACCTAAACTATACCTGCATTTGATATGTTCTATTGTTCTGTTTCACTGCTACGATTATCCTGCATAAGAAGGTAGTGAGAGAGAGAGCGAGTGCTTGTTCATCTATTTCCCCAGACTT
>NC_090739.1:56014489-56016989 GCF_036898095.1 Palaemon carinicauda
AGAATGAAAGAATTAAAACATTTCTTCAAAATAGATTGATCACAAGAAATCTTAAAAGACTTTCTTAATAAATCAATTTTTTTACGCAATTGAAGAGGAAACAGACAGAATGTGTTTCTCAGAAGTAAATTTGCAATCAAGAATTACACCTACAAGTTTAAAGGAGTTGTACAACTTTAAGAAACACGGTCAATGCAGGGATCTGCAAGGTGATGAGCCACTGTCCTCGACCTATTTACAACCATACGTTGAGTTTTGTTAGAATTCAACTTCTTACCCCATAATTTGCACCATGCACTAAATTTAGCTAGATCTCTATTAAGGGATTCAGCAACCTCATATCTACATTCAAGAGATGGAATTGAGGCAAAGAGAGTGGCATCATCTACATATACAACAAGCTTGTTAACTGAGCCAAATCACGTACCATGTATATATAGTAAGAAAAGTAATGGGCCAAGAACGCTACCCTGAGGAACACTAAATATTACATTACTATAATAACTATGGTGCCCATCAACAACTATTCTTTACAATCTATTTCTTAAAAATTCAATAATGATACTAATAAAAGATGCACCAACTCCCAACTGGTTGAGTTTGAAAACAAGGGCCACGTGATTAATATGGTCAAAGGCAGCACTAAAATCAAGGCGCTTCATACAAACTTCTCGACCGCAATTAAGGGATTCCTGTACAGCATTTGCTAAAGCCAAATTGCAAACTAAGGAACTGATTATCATCTTGAGGATACCTTTTTAGACGTTTAGTCAAAAGACATTCAAAAAGTTATTTCGAGATACCCGAATTTCGTGGTATCAAATTATTCTTACAACGTTAAGAATTACAAAACATTATTTTTAATTGTGTTACATGTCGTGATCGACAGTAAAAGCGGCACTATTCATTGCGACTAGTTCATCTCGGTTGCTATTTTAAATGTTGCATGATTACCAAACAAATATCTTCAAGCGTTAGAAAATGCGATAGCTTTTGTACAAAAACCTTAGGGTTCCCTTGTTTGGGTTTAATGTCTCAAGCTTGATGATAAATTCAAGACCACTTCCAATGATTTGTTTTATTAATTGTTTATTGTATTACATATTATTTTTAAGTGATAATATCAGGTACTTTTTTTACATTTTTTTAACCATTGAAATAATTGATATACCTCCCGGAGGAGGGGCGTAGTAAGTCTTGTCTTATAATTCATATGTGACATATTTTTACTGATCTTAAAATATTCTATTTTTCTATTCAATATTTATAAATAGTTTATTTGCTAGTCTCTTACTTCCCTTTCTCACTGGGCTATTTTCCCTGTTGGAGCCTTTGGCCTTGTAGCATCCTGCTTTTTCAAATAGGGTTGTATCTTGGCTGTTAATAATGATGATAATAGACATTTTTGTGACAAAAACAGATTTTATCAGGTATGGAACTTTTCCCATTTTGTTTTGATTTCATTTGATTTATACACGTATATTTGTAGATGCCATATGAATACATACCGTGTATGCATTTTGTGTTGTGTACAGGACATAAATATGTGTAATATGACTTGATGAAATATTGTCAAATGAAAAATAAGTGGAAAACTAATGACTTTGTGACGGCCTCTTCCTTCTCAGGTGTCATTCTGGTTTTACAGATGACTATTTCCAGTAGCATATTGAATCTATAAAACCAATGAAGGATCTGAACAATGAAGAATTGAATTTCGTAAAATCAGCAAATTTATGTATAGCCAATGATTACAGTTAAAATAGTGAACAAACATTTGGCAGAAGGTCACCAATGAGTTACATAATTATATAACAGAACCTCAAATTCTGGCGAGAAAGAAATTCATCTGCATTGAGCAAATAAGTTGAACCTGGCTAAGCCATATTTTAAACTATAAGGGAGGAAGTAGGCTCTCTGCAAAAGCAACCTGAAGTATGGCATCCTTTACCCCTTTTTTCGCAACAGGAGCTGTCGGAGAAAAGATGATCTAAGGTGACATTGTCTTTCTCACAAGTTTTGCTCAAAACGAATTTGATACTTACCCAACCAGTAAAAAGGATTACGGAAAGTACAGTCCTGCACTGATCAGAGTTTTAGCAATCTAATCAACAGCAGAAGTTTAATGAGAAAAGTTTTGCCGTTTTATCCAGTGTATAAATAGCAGGGGTCGCGATGTTTACATAAAGTAAATTAAAGCCAGTGTGCCACACCTTCATAAATCCCCCCATGTAATTAATTGGTATTGAACCCAATAAAGTGAACCTTAGTCTGGCAAATCATCGTAGTGAAGTGACAATGCGATCATAATGATATTCACGAAGAGATTTTGGGCGATGGGAGACAGTGGTGCCAGAGCGGAGGGCTTTGTGTCAGATGGGAAGAGGGGAGTTTAATCGAGTCATGGTGGGCGGCTCTCTCTCTCTCTCCTCTCTCTCTCTCTCTCTCTCTCTCTCTCTCTCTCTCTCTCTCTCTCTCTCTCTCTTCTTGTGTAACCCCT
>NC_090739.1:56031989-56036989 GCF_036898095.1 Palaemon carinicauda
ACGCCCGAGCAGGTATTAAAACTAAGGACGAAGGCTTCTCAAAGGACACTGCCCCGGGGTGATGATGAGATGAGCGGTTGTTGGTGCTACTGTTTTTATTTTTCTTCTTCCTCTTCTTCTACTTTAGTCTAGCAGCTGTACAGAAGGTTTCCCTCGCTAAGAAAAGAAACAACTAAACAACCGTGAACGAGATGTTTTTTTGGAAGAGGAAAGGGTTGGACCTCGATCTTACTGCTTGCCACGAGGGTTTAACATACCACGGAGGTATCGTTTTCTTCATCATTCTTATAGTTTGTAGTTGGGTCATTTGCTACGTTCCGGTGTTAGGAACATTTTCATAAATTGTACGTTAAGAAAGACCTTCAGAGAAAAGAGAATTTGTTTGATAGGACGTCATTAAGAAAATAAGACGACAACTGGGAGTGTTCCTTTTGTTGAGACACCGTAAATAATACAATGATGAGGCATGACGTTTTTCAGCAAGGGGTCTCCTAAAAAGGCACGCGATAATGGTCCAATAAAACAACCCAATAGAAACGGCACCTGTCATTGCAGAGTGCCACATGACATCACCTTAATTCAGCCTTGTCAAGAACATTTGTCAACTCCTACGTGCGGTTACAACGTTAATCCTGTACACACTCTCTCTCTCTCTCTCTCTCCTCTCTCTCTCTCTCTCTCTCTCTCTCTCTCTCTCTCTCTCTCTCTCTCTCTGATGAATTAACATTATTAGGAGTACTCTTAGTGTATTGCATGGTCTCCATACTTGTATTCCTGGACACTCACACACATACTCTCTCTCTCTCTCTCTCTCTCTCTCTCTCTCTCTCTCTCTCTCTCTCTCTCTCTCTCTCTCTTTTTTTTTTTTTTTGCTAGAAGATTTAGCCTAATATCTCATAAAAGAAGAAAGCCTCGTGGGTTTACACTCCTCGAGACAAGACCTTTAACAAGGTGACACGGGCTCTGGTGGTAGCCGTCTTTCCACACAGACACACACACACACACATGTGAGGCAGCAAATTTGAAGTATCTGGGAAGTCGGTCAAGCAAATATCCTTAACAAAACAAATGCATACATACCAGTTCTGAACTTTTTAAAGTATACAACCTCTCAGAATATAAACCGTACCTGGATACATTACTTTTCACGCATGACACAAATGTAGCGTCACGCACAGTCAGGAAAATCGTTCAACATCTTGACAGCAATACCTAGACGCACTACGGACACATTCACTTTGTAAAACGAGTAGCATACTAATTCTTGAGGCGCTGAAGCACTAAAAAGATGCCGGAAGTACTTTGTTGTAATGAAGCTTATGAAGCATGACCCAACAAGATATTTTACAATTATAACGAGTGTCTTTATCTTTTTCTAAGGAAATACTTCAATTACTCAAATATACCATGGGTCTATAGGATTTACATTTTTATTATGTCTCCTACAACCAACTTTCAACTTAGAAGTACAGGACGTTACTATTTCAATTGTTATCTAAAGGAAAAAGTTTTACATTTGCATCCAAAAGATTTTATCAATGCTTTCAACTTTCTATACAAAGCTTGTCTTTCTATTCAAGAGATGACTTTCTATTCAAAATTTGAATTTCTATTAAAGAGTAGACTTTCTATTCAAAACTTTACTTTCTAATCAAGACTACTTCTATTCAAAGCTTGGGTTTCTGTTCAAGACTTGACTTTCTGATCAAAACTTTACTATCTGTTTAGAACTTTACTTCCTATTCAAAACTTTACTTTCTATTTAAGACTTAACTTTTTATTCAAAACTTGAATTTATATTCAAAACTAGACTTTCTATTTAAGGCTACTTTTTATTCAAAACTTGAATTTATATTCAAGTCTTGACTGTCTATGCAAATCTTAAATTTCTATTCAAGACTTTACTGTCAACAAATTTCCATTTACAATCGTTCAGAAAAATGGAAACTAAAACATCGAAGAGATATGTTTCAAGTCGGAGGACCCTGAAAGACCACTAACATCCAGGATAGCAAAACATCTAATGCATATAAATTAACACAGTCGCCTCTGTAGAAGTGAAAAACAATCGTTCACTTCACTCCTACTATTTATCTCCTTATTTCCTTTCCTTACTGGGCTATTTATCCCTATTGGAACCCTTGGGCTTATAGCATCTTGCTTTTCCAACTAGGGTTGTAGCTTGGATAATAATAATAATAATAATAATAATAAAAAGAAAATATCGTTGAACATTCAGAATGATAATATGATGGGTTAAAATACGGAAAGGATCCTAGGATGGGGTCTAGTACGACTTCTTCAACTCTATTAAATGTACTTTTAGTTTCACAGTACACCTTACAATGCCCATTGTTGGTCCGGATCATTTCTCAGCTGGAGCTGGGTGCGACTGCATTCCGTATCTGCGCAACCATTTAACAAGAGTTGTATCATCTGCATTCTATATTATCTCATATTCTTTACTAAAATCCCTGCTCCTTGTAAACACTAAACACATTAAAAGTTCCCGGAGCACTTGAAAAGTGTCGCGCAGAACAAGTCAAGAAGAATAGAGAAAGACCATCAACGAAAATTCTCTGCTACAGGCTGGCGATAACTGTAGTTAAAAGTATGTATTCTTCCAGGCTCCGACTCCTTAGCTAAGAAACACGAGTATGAAAATGAAAATTTTCTTTTTTATTAATATTAAGTTTTGATATATTTCAATGCAATCATAGATGACAAAGTTTATCGAAAGGATTGAAAGAACCCAGGACACATAGTGGTTTATGCTTGCAAAAATAAACATGAGCTAATATTACCTCGTGGAATGTTATCATAATATTAGCATCCCTTTTGAAAAACCATTGCCACTTTTGAGGGGAATGGGTGGGATGATTGTTTTTTTCATTGGTTGCTTAATGTTGTTAACTATCTTATTATTTTTCATTTCTATTTCATATTATTCATTTTCCATTTTTACTTCAACTTAGACTGTCCACCAATTGTATATAGTAAATGAGGGAGAGAAGTTGACCCTCTGAAATCTCAATAAATCTCATCAAAGATGACAACTGTCGATTTTCATTTTCTACAAACATGCAGTAGCTAATGGCTTTTTCATCTTATTCAAGTTAAGAAATTTGTTTTCATTAGGCTTATAGTTACATAAAGTCAAAAGCTAGAAGAAAATCAATCTAAGAACCGCTAGCTTCAATCATTGCCAAAGCTGTTTCCCGAAAGTATATTAGTTTTTATAGGAGGCCATTTTCCACAACGCCAGAAAGCTCACTGTTAAAAAATTTTCGTAAAAAAACGGAAAAAATGCTGGAATAAATATTCCCAGGCCTTTGCCGTTTTAAAAACGGTTATATTGACGTAAATGGGTGTTATTACGGTCAGCAACCCGTAGAAGATATTAACAAAGCAGGGCAAAAATTACGGTCACCTGTATTTTACTGAAATACGACTGAGATCGGCATATTTTTACGGAGAATTTCCTATTAAAATAACGGGTTTTTTTAACAGTGCTGCCGAGTGGTTGGAGATAAGCTAGACATTTTCGCAGTAAGCACCTGTATAGACAGCGTACAACGTCAATGCTAAAATCGAACATTACTGTATGCAATCTCTCTCTCTCTCTCTCTCTCTCTCTCTCTCTCTCTCTCTCTCTCTCTCTCTCTCTCTCTCTCTCTCTCTCTCTCTCTCTCTCTCTCTCTCTCTCTCTCTCTCTCTCATGAAATATCTAGAAAATTCATGATTTTTATTTCTGCAGTATACAAGATCAACTAGAAAACAAAAGAAGAATAAACACTGCAATCCATGTAGGCTCTGATCGCACCGGCCCTTCCTCATGATATTGCCATTCTCTAATGTATTCATCGTCACACCCGTATCCTGTTTATGCTCTGATTTTCAAAGCCAACAATCCTGCATCGTTGCATTCTGTGTCTGTAACGCCCATGAAATTCACAGATATTAGTGCAGGCGGATTGTATATCATTAAAGTTATGCAAGGGGCGGCAACACCTCATGATTATATTTTTTGCCATAATTCAAATGTCTTTTAACAGCTTGTTTCAGCTTGTAGTATCTAAGCAATGGGAAATGGGTACCCATTGAAGATGGTAGTCTTTGAAATATATTTTATCCGGCTTCGGTCATGTTCTTTCATCGTTGATCAGCAACTATTCCTTTAAACGGAAAATACTTTCTCTACCAATTTTCTTGTCTTTTAATCCTTTTGAGGTTTATAATGTATTCGGGCAATAAAATTTAGTCTTCGCATAGACTTATGTCCCTTAGACAGACTTTGGAAATTACACCTCACGAAAAGCAAAACAAGATGATCCTCAAAAGTTCAGGTAAATAAAGCCACCTTGATGGCGGAAGGAAATAATCGGGGCAGTACTTGAAACAAAAAAGATTCCTTCCTTCCTTATACAATGTTTACATCCTAATGGGCCGTTCGATACTATTCATGGTCAAGATCTAGTTTACATAAAAACAAATTTCTCTCCATCCACACCAAAGTTTCCTCATCTTAAACTTATACGTATTCGTCGTCCTTCTTCGCCGCAGAATAGCGTTAACTAAGGCCAATACAAAACGGCCTTGGTGTTAACCCACTGTATGTCTCTGATAGTTTGTAATTGTAGTTTTCAAAGGTTAATCTGGGATTACCAAGTCTACAGAGAGAGGAAAAGAAATTGTCTGTGTGTGCGAAGAGGCTCGGCAGATTATGGGGACACATAGAACGTTAAATCGATGCCAAAGATACCTGCGGCTTTTCTTGTGTTCTGTTTAGTATTGTTTATATGGATAGTTCTCTGCCAAAGTGGTTGAAGGATTCTGTGAATTCAAAAGCTTAGATATGTTCCATTATATCAAATGACAAAAAATTAAAACAAGAGTAAGATTTATCACCATTGTGGCATGTGCCTGCATGTTTTTTTTTTTTTTTTTTTTTTTTTTTTGTAGGTAACATTTTATAATAAACTAAAAAACAATTGTCAATA
>NC_090739.1:56041989-56049489 GCF_036898095.1 Palaemon carinicauda
CCCCAGGTCCCTCAGTGTGAGGCACCTTGTATATCCACCAGAGAGTTGCTAATGCATCTATCCGGGTAAAGGGTGCGTGTGTATGTGTGCATATCTATCTAAATATTTAGATTGAGTTTCTCATACTCTGCTTACTGTCAAACACATAAGCCAAAAGGGTTGCCTTTTCCTTTGAACAATGAGTGACAGAGCCATCTGGCTTAAATAATGGAGGAACTGTCTAGCCTATACCAAAGAGTGCAGATTTAAGGGTAGTCCACCTCTTATGTTCCTGGTTTGTACCGGAAAGGGTTTCTTTTATGGTGAAATTATATCCCTCTTCAGTTGAAGCATAAACTCTCTGAGCAACATCTCTTAGTTGGGCATAGTTATTCCAAGTCAAATCTGATATGTTAGTTTCCCAAAGCTTATTAACCTCTTGCTTTCCAAACATGAATGTCTACAATCATCATTGAACAAGGAATATTACCTATCAATTCTGATGACCAGATTTTCATTCAAGAGAACAACAGGCTCAAACTTTTATAAAATTGTAACCAATTCAAATGCAAAAAAAAAAAATAAATAAATAAATAAATAAATAAAAGGCCATCTCAATCTGCTTGAGTTTTTATATCTATACAAACGTATGCTATATTAGGGATATATATACTCGTGTGTGTGTATTTTCAACCATAAGCCTTTTCCTCTGGCCAAAGATAGCTTTTAAGAGATCAAAATGCATTTGTAGCTGTCACATTCATGCTTAAACTGTAGAAAATTTTCATAGCTCTAGCCGCTTCTTACATCAACACAAAAGGTTCACCATCAACGCATTGAACGCCCAAGATGCATCGCCACTTTACATTTATGGTTCTTTGTAGATAGATATACCACAAATCTTACATACTTGGATTTGGGATACTCCATTTGGGGCATCGTCTTGCCTCCGGCCATTTAATAATTTTCATGCCACACGAGGTGACAAAAATTCTATTATATCCCACTTTTGTATGCGACTGAAAATAGAATAGTTATTGACCTCTTGTAAAGATCATCATTACGATTAAGGGCATATCCTCTCCCAAGAGCCACACAACCCTTCTCTGGGTATCTCTGCCTCCAGGGGATATTATAACCAAAAGTATCCGAAAATCATTACAACAAAATGATCATGCCGCTCACTAAACATGTTTTGCGGCTTTCTTTTACTCTTCGGCTATGCCACGGTCTGGAAAAACAGGTCAGCCAGTGACAGTCACAAAATAAACTTAATTTCACATCAACGTCATCAAGATTTTTCAACTATTTAATTCTTTGTATACAGAAATTATGAATAATTGAATAAATTATCAGAACGTTATTGACTGAAATTGTAGAGGAAAATAAAAGGAATAATTCCTAATATACATGATTAATTGTTAAAGGCAATATTGATTAAATATTTGCCAATACCTAGTAGACATTTTGTGAAACTTTCAGCAAATGGGATAAGACAATAATTGATGTGGAGATGGAAATCATACGTTCTAAAACTCTAAAATACTTTTCGTTGGGACTTAACTCTCATACTCCTCATAAGCTCAAATACCTTTATGCAATGTACTTGTTTCTCTTTTCTATATCAATGTGTAGGAGTTTGCTCTTTTCAAAATCTTCATACACCTACTGGGCAGGACGCGGGCATTCCAGAAACAAGTGACGTCACGAGAGCTATGAGTCATACTCCTGCAAAGTGTGTATATAGATCTTGCATACCCTTCTATGCATGTTGGATGACCTGTTGTATCTTCACTAGACCACGGGTTAAGTGTAATCCTTCACGCCTTGAATCCAGGCATCGAATAAAGGAAGAAGCTCATAGAGAGATTCAAACCAACGCCTGTGAATTTCCAGCGAAGTCGTTCCAACATCAGAATATGGCTTTCTTTCCGTTGAAATTAATTTTTCCAACCAATTCTTTACGGTGGTTAACTTTTGTGGACATAGACAAACAGAAACTAGTGGTAATGAAGGAAAGGATTTGTCTTAAGGATAAGACCACCCGTTTCCTTACGTGCGTGTAGGCTATTTTTCGCTCCGAAAGATAGAATAGGCTTCATCATTCTAGAAAGCACTCAACGTCTATTTTCGCAAATTACCTGATAAATAACTATAAAAATTCTTAGTTAGAAGAGTATACACTACTTTACTCCGTGCCATTGGCGATCCCATATAACGCTCTTGAGAATTTTCGATTTCACTTTGAACTAAAATGCCTACTCCCACGGCACAGAATCATAATAATTCCCATATCTTCATAGATATTTGCAAACGGATATCCAGACCAAGATCTCTCTCTCTCTCTCTCTCTCTCTCTCTCTCTCTCTCTCTCTCTCTCTCTCTCTCTCTCTCATTTATTCTACTCTGAATCTGAGCCTTAATTTTCTGTTATACTGATGAATCATAATTACTGTATTTTCTTGTTTATATTCAGAACACGTAATTCACTATTTTGATAAAAAAAAAGATACTCGTTATTTATTAACTTCTTAGATAACTTGAAACCCCCCCCCCACTCTCTATCTATCTCTCTCTCTCTCTCTCTCTCTCTCTCTCTCTCTCTCTCTCTCTCTCTCTCTCTTTGGTTTTATATATATATATATATATATATATATATATATATATATATATATATATATATATATATATATATATATATATATATAAAACCGTTCTCAACCTGATGTTTATGGTATTTGCGATGGTACTAAATTTGGTCTTAGGTACATTTCAGTGGAATATGTCATCTAGTCCTTTCGGAAAGCGTTTCTGCATTCCTCCAAAACTCCTCCTCACATTAAAGAGCACATTGTTTATTCTATAAACTGAGCAGAAAGCAACTGTTCGTTTTGAAGAGACCCTCCTTGACGTTATCAGTTGACTCATTTGAAAACCCTCCAGATTTCCTCATCTCCTCAGACGCCTCACTAATAAATGAACTTTAAAAACTATCTAAAGAAAGCACATTAAGACACAGCTACATTGATGATGAGAATTCGTGTGGTGAGTAGAGAAGTGGTAAAGGAGGGGGGGAGGGAATTCACTTCTATGGGCAACCTCGTAAAGCAGTCTTTTCATGGGTCCAGAATCAACATTGAGGTCGTCATCTTGGCTTCTCATCGTAGTAATGGTTCTTTCATTTCTCAATAATGTTGTCTTAGTTCTTAATTATTTATTAGGAGAAGTATTGTTTGTTGATAAGAAACTTATTGATAATTGTTTACATGAAAGATGTATGATATAAATGCGAAACATTGTAATCGCTAACTTATATATTCATTTGTTTATCTGTTGAATTCTTCTTATCTACCTATTTCATTTTTGCCACATCTATTGTTTATATAGTTCTGCGCTATCAAACTTCACATATTCGTTCACCTCTTCTTGCATCACAGAATTTATGGTGTCTGGGTTAGCGAAAAAGAATGGAAAGTAACTAAAGGGAAAAAAGTTTGTGAAATATTGGAACTTTTAAAGGCCGTTACACAAACTCATTTTCGGGTGCTTTAATAACATATGAAGCCAGCTTTTGTGGCAACATTTTGTTGCCATCATTATTTAATTCAATACAAAGTTTGTGAGAAATATACCAATATGGATTAACTACTGCAACTCTATCTACTACAATTTACCAAAAGTGCAACTTAAGAAATTACAAAACATAATAAACAGAGGAGCAAGACTGATAAAAGGTGTCCCACCTAGATAAAGGATCATCCCTATACTAATCGGTTTACACTGGCTGCCGATTAAAGCGATAATTGAATTTGAAATATGTACAATAACCCACCAAGTTATCAGAACCAGTGGTCCAAAATACTTAAGAGAATTGCTACATATTGCGCAGCCAACAAATCGTGTCGACACGAGAATAGTTACAGATGGCTTCAAACTATTGGAACCTAGATATATGTCTACTGTAGGCTCCAGAGCTTTTAAAAATGCGGCCCCGAGACTATATAATAAGCTCCCACGAAACATTCGAATGATTGAAGACATTAAGGCTTTCAAGAGGAAACTGAAGACTCTCTTATTTCATGAGCCTTTTGACAGAGACGATTTAACAATAAATGAAGAATATGAGACATGAAACGTTAAACACTCTGAAGGGGTCCCGTAGAGAGTGGGGTTCCCCTGCTGTATGGGACCGGAAAAGCAGCCATCAAAGTAAGTAAAATAAGTAAGTAACCTTCTACGACTGCTGTGAATAATTTAGGAGAGATGGGGTCTCCCTGTCTAACTCCTTTCGCAATAGGAATTTTTCTCACTATATGTAGTTTTAGGATTGCTGTACTTCCTGTATAGAAATCATCAAGATTTTTAACATTAGAAAGCGTAGAGATTGTAGTTTTATGAATGTGTTCGTGGAACAACAACGGTCTTAAAGTGGCAATTCGAGTTGATTCCTGATATCTTTATCAGGCTTTGAAGAAGACTCTAGCTCCAGAAATAATTTTCTTCGGCGTTTCTTTTCAAATCTACTGGAAAGGTTGAAGAAAGATTCTTAAAGGCTCCCACTAATCATCAGTCCTTAGACATACGATGTGTTGGACTGTTCAAATCAAAAGGAGTTTGAAGAACTTAGGGGAGCAATCAAAGCTTTCTAAGACATCCATCTCTCTCTCTCTCTCTCTCTCTCTCTCTCTCTCTCTCTCTCTCTCTCTCTCTCTCTCTCTCTCTCTATATATATATATATATATATATATATATATATATATATATATATGTGTGTGTGTGTGTGTGTGTATGCATGTGTACGTGTATATGATATACAATGATAAGTTTTACATTAGAAAGTAATATATTGGTTGATATGTTTGTAGCTTAATTCTATAACTTACAAAAATCAATAATCTGGGTGTTTAGTTTATTATTTCTTATTGAAATAGCGTCAAATTTTACACATATAACTAGTACTGTATATCAATATCATGTTATATGTCCTACTGATAGCATTCAAATTTTTTTGCGTCTGTCTGTCAGTTTTTTTTTTTAATTCTCTTTGGACACTGAAAAAAAAACAACACTACGTGACTCTTGAATTAGAAGGTTTTCCACTCTCTGATTCACATAGGCAACTACTTTCGCAATATTTTCTGTGCTGATGCCAAACAGAAATCATAACCCCAGAACCTTATGAGTATATCAAAGAAGTGATGTGCAGCGAGCTACGAGTACTTGTGTCATGAATCATGTAGCGAAGACGACTAACACTGAAATGATTGCTCCTCTAACGTTGGAGAGGATACGACCAAAGCTCTAGGCAAACGCACAACGAAATTAGAATTCTTATTCCTTCGTTCGCAGAAAAGCTAACCTGTCTTCACACTGAGTCTGATAGAATTAAGAACCTTTGATTGTTTCACCAGTATTTAGGGGTTTCCCGTGGTCTAAATCGTTTACATCATTAGTTTTTTTTTTTTCTTTCTTTCTTTTTTGGCGATGAAATTGAAGTATTGGCTGGACATCGAATAAAGATTTCGCGTCATTTATAATAATTTTCACCAAATTTCTAGTGCGACGTCGTAACATCATTTGTTGAGTTCTTGTTAAAGAGAATAAATCGTAAACGCTACGATATCAAGATGTTTGAAGGACGGCGTTTACTTTAGAGGAACTTAAACCTCATTTTTATATCAAAGGTCCTTAAATGCAAATTTCTCACTTGACACATCCATTTCATACCATTTGCATACATTAAGATATCTCAGACGTAATACTGAGAATCACCATGAAAAGAGACAAGCTGTATGCATGCAGCTCTCTCTCTCTCTCTCTCTCTCTCTCTCTCTCTCTCTCTCTCTCTCTCTCTCTCTCTCCCTCTCTCTCTCTCTCTGTAACCCGTTCCAAAAGCAATAGCCTTATTATATAAATTTTGGTGGTATAAAAAATCGACATTCTCTGTGATAATCACTAAAAGCTTAATAAAAAAGAACTAATTAGAATTACGAAATTACAGATTCTATTCTCATGGAAAGAATGAGGATGGTTCATTCAACGCCAATATGTAATGGAGAACTTGAATTCATTAATGAGATATTATTGGCGCGACCAGACTCGAATGAAATATTCTAAAACTGGCAGCGAAATGTGAACGTGCACTTATTTCAATGACTAAGACATTCGCAGTAATTGATCATTTAATCACTCTCATGCCTCTGAAAGGTAAGCGTGTTTGTAGATTAAAACACTTACTCACGAGAGAGATACAAATTACTGTATCTTCACAGCACAAAGTTAAATTGAAAAGCGTTAACAACTAGAAATAGGGAAAGAGGAATTCTTGAAAAAAACAATTTTGCAAACGAAGCAAACAATTCTTCAAAAGAAGTAACTTTAATAGCAACTCCGCCTGTTACTACGAAAGAGGAAAGCAATAAAAGATTTTATAGATGTTAGTGCTTTTCAATGTTATCGGATTTAATAAGGCTTATATATGTGCAGTTGAAAGTATTTATTTCTAAATTCTATATCCTCCACGTAGGTTTCGGATTATGTCATTACCATCACACGTCACCGAAGTGATAAATGTGCAGGAGAACAGTTAATCTCCAGACGACTACAAGCAAAGAGGGACAATTACATGATTTATTCTCATTGTCTAAACGACAGCATAACAACAATCTCAGCATGAGACAGAAGATGGAATTGCAGTGTTTAGGCAAAAACACTGAAAAGTATATTAAACAAGTTGTGTCGTTGTCTTGTGTCTGTTGGTCCAAATAAGCCTTTGGGCTGAAACAAGACACTCTTTCAGGGACATGCTCGACCAATACCCCATGCAGCTCCCCACCCCCCAGAGAGCCTGGCCCCTTTTCTGACATATGCCGACACAGACACATGTGCAGACAAGCAAAACAAAGGGATACAATAACATTTATTTCCTTTATAGCCAGCTAAACAACTCCCACCAGTTGCGTAACTCATTATTGTGGCTCGTTCTTGTTACGAAGACTTCAGGGTAATTACTTGAGCATTTAGTTTCTTATCCAGAACAGACAATTTGTGGCAGTGTCATGTTTGATGCAGATGACTAATTGCAGTTCTCCTTCAGTAGTTGTCGTTGGGGATATGCTCGTCCCTAAAGAAAGACTATAAGGGAAGGATTCGAGGAATGTACAGAACTAGTTTTCTTTCCTTAACTTTTTATTTCTTGTACTCCCTTCTCGAAAATGTCTGGACTGACCATTCACTCTTGGAGCATAAAATAGAATGCACACATTAAAAAACATTAACAATAAAGGAATATGAAGTAACAACTCCTGTTCATAGATTTGAATGTATTTGTTCATGTACTGGCAAATATATCCGTATGAAATGAATACGTATATAACTGCATATATATATATATATATATATATATATATATATATATATATATATATATATATATATATATACACACACACACATATATATATATATATATATATATATATATATATATATATATATATATATATATATATATATATATTT
>NC_090739.1:56054489-56059489 GCF_036898095.1 Palaemon carinicauda
ATGAAGTCAGCTGCGCGGCACAAAAGCCCTCAAAGAGACTGCCGTGGTCTGTATTATTAACAATTCACTCACAAATTCTCAGTCCGTTATTGCACATATTTTCCTTGTTTTTTATAAAACGTGAAACAAAACACAAATTTCTTATTTATCAAATCTTCTCTAAAAATTATCACGCCCTCATTTTTCCCTTTTTATTTTTCCACCTCATGATACGAGTTGCTTTATCCTATCAAGGTATGTTGAATTCACAGTAAATATTCCCACACGTTAAATTAGAAGGAAAAAAAATTAAGTATATGGATTATGCATGATACGAAATTTCAATATTAAATTTCTAATATTTTCTCTTCAACTTATCGAAATTCGTAGCAGTCTATAATGAAAAAAAAGGGAATAGTTTCTGTCTGTGTTGGTACCTTGAATAAGGAACTAATTTTTCATCCAAACAACTCACTTCCATAATATGGCCATTTATAACTTCCTTTACTGTTCATAAATGATACCAACCTGCATAGCCATACATGAAAGTAGAGAAGCAGTTATAAACTGGTAGACCAGTTTAGATACTTAGGATCTACTATAAGTCAGGAGGGAGGATGCGAGGCTGAAGTTAAGAATAGAATAAAAACAGCATGGGGGAAAGTGGAGGGAGGTAGCAGGAGTAGTATGTGATAGGAAAAGGCCAATCAAGGTAAAAGACAAGAAATATAGCACAGTAATAAGACCAGTGTTAATATATGGATAAAAAACTTGAGATGAGAACGCTAAGGTGGCTTATGAGAATATCATTGCTTGAAAGACTCGGTACTGTTGAAACAAGAAGAATGGCAGGTGTTGTAAAGATTACAAAGATGATAAGAATGTCATGACTGAGATGGTGGGGGCACGTGTTGAGGATGGATGGTGGGGAAGGAGTGAGCAGGGCTTGGGAGGAACCTGTTAAGGGGAGCCGATCAAGAGGGAGGCAGAGAATTAGATGGTGAGATAAGATGAAGGATGATGTTATTATTATTATCATTACTAGCCAAGCTACAACCCTAGTAGTAAAAGCAAGATGCTATAAGCCTAAGGGCTGCAACAAGGAAAAATAACCCAGTGAGGAAAGGAAATAAGAAAATAGATAAACGATGAGAAAAAATTAACAATAAATTATTTTAAAAACAGTAACATCAAAACAGATACGTCATATGTAAGCTATATAAAGACTTATTTCAGCCTGTTCAACATAAAAACATTTGCTGCAAGATTGATCTTTTGAAGTTTTACTGATTCAACTACCCGATTAGGAAGATCATTCTACAACTTGGTCACAGCAGGAATAAAATTTCTAGAATACTGTGTAGTATTGAGCCTCCTGAGTATTAGAATTAACTGCATGCCTAGTATTACCAACAGGATGGAACTGTCGAGGAAGATCTGAATGTAAAGAATGGTCAGAATTATGAAAAATCTTATGCAACAGGCATAATGAACTAATTAAACAACAGTGCCAAAGATTAATATCTAGATCAGGAATAAGAAATTTAATAGCCCGTAAGTTTCTGTCCAAACAATTAAGATGAGAATCAGCAGCTGAAGACTAGTCAGGAAAACAATACTCGAAACAAGGTAGAATGAAAAATAAAATACTTCTTCAGAATAGATTGATCACCAAAAATCTTAAAAGACCTTCTCAATAAGCCAACTTTTTGTGCAATTGAAGAAGACACAGACGTAATGTGTTTCTCAAAAGTAAATATGCTGTCAAGAATCACACCTGAAATTTTAAAAAAGTCATATAAAGTTAAAGAAATATTATTAATGCTGAGATCTGGATGTTGAGGAGCCACTGCGGTTGACCTACTTAAAATCATACTTTGAATTTTGTTAGGATTCAACTTCATACCCCATAATTTGTACCATGCACTAATTTTAGCTAGATCTCTATTAAGGGATTCAGCAACCACAGATCTATATTCAGGAGATGGAATTGATGCAAAGAGAGTAGCATTATCTGCATATGCAACAAGCTTTTTTTTTTTAGGCCAAACCACATGGCATGTGTATACAGTATGAAACACTACCCTATGGAACACCAGATATCACATTTCCTATACTCACTATGGTGCCCATCAACAACAACTCTGAGATCTATTACTTGAAAATTCAATAATAATGCTAAAAAACGACCCACCCACTCCCAACTGTTTGAGTTTGTAAACAAGGGCCTCATGATTAACACAGTCAAAGGCAGCACTAAAATCATGGCCAATTATACGAACATCCTGACCACAATCAAGGGATTTCTGTACAGCATTAGAAATTTTAAGAAGGGCATCACATGCTCCAAGACCTTTACGAAAACCAAATTATAAACTAGATAACAGATGATTACGTTCAGTAAACCTATTAAGACGTTTTGCCGGAAGACGTTCAAAACCTTTAGATAATATGGGAGGTTATGAAATTGGGCGGTAATCAGTTGGACTTGAGCTACCACAAACATATTTACATAGTGGAGTAACATTACCAATTCTCCAACAAGTGGGAAATTCTCCTCTTCTTGCTAACGCGCAAAATGATAGATAACTTTGGAGCTAAGAAATATGCAGTCTTTATAAAAAAACAAACGAAAAATACCATTTGGGTCTACACCTTCATAACCATCAAGGTCCATCAACAGAGCTTTAATTTCACGAGATCGAAAAGCTAAACTAGTTAGTTTAGCCTTAAGAAAACAGCAATGAGGAAGTTCGAGTTTCTCATTACTCTGTTTACTGTCAAACACATCAGCCAAAAGGGTTGCTTTTTCCTTTGGACAGTGAGTGACTGAGCCATCTGGTTTAAGTAAAGGAGAAACTGTTGCATCACCACCAAAGAGTGCAGATTTAAGGGTAGCCCACCACTTATGTTCCTGTGATGTACCAGAAAGGGTTTCTTTTATGGTTAAATTGTATTTCTTTTCAGTTGAAGCATAAACTCTCTGAACAAAAGCTCTAAGCTGAGTATAGTTATTCCAGGTCAAATCTGTTCTGTTCTGTTACCCTTCCAAAGATGAGAAGGGATACGCCTATCAGTTATATTGACTAGATTCTCATTCAAAGGGACAACAGGATCAACCCTACTATACAATTGTGACTAAATCAAGCCCAAAAGATCATGCAAAATCCCATTTCAGTCTGCTCGAGATTTCATATAAATCTTACATGAGTATGATACATCAGTTATGTGGAAGAGAATGCCTTTCATGAAAAGCATTGAAGAGGGCTCATCAGGCAACCAACTCCTTAATGTAGGGATAACGGTGGAGAAAAAGAAGAAGAATTATGACAATCTCCATTTCTTTGGGGAAAAAAACACATAATTATCGATTATAAACACGAACCCGTGTTAGCGTTAGACTTGTTGAATTTAGAGATCATTAACCAACCTTCACGAAAAGGCTAATTGTTTGTTTACCTTATATATAAAATATATAATAACAAGTTCGAATGAACTATTACAGGATGATTGTGTTATTACTTTGTTCCTGAACTGGAAAAGAGGCCGGTGTCAACGCCTTTCAAGTCAGCAAATGTTATGATTCCCGAATAGAAGTGGTCACTGCTGCAGTGAACTTGATTGGAATTGTCCCACCTCACCGGGTATCTGAGTGCATTGTTTCCAGATAATGAATTCTTTGATCACTTTAGCAACGGCAGTGAATATTCTGTTAATTTTGTGAATAATTATTCGTTAAAGACAACAAGATCCGTTCTGTTAGTTGTATATTCCTGTTCTTCTATCCCTCCCTTTCCATTTGATGCCAAACTTTCCATCAACTTTGAAAATCGAATGTTCTCATCCATTATTTTTGTTTATATTCTATTATAAAAATACAATTACAATTTATCAATTTACATTATATGCGTAATTATTCCATACCAAAATACAGATGTAAACTTACATTGTTTTACAAAATTATAAATCAAATCAATAAAAATTAAATCAATTAATATAAATTATATAATATACAATAAATTTTATTGTACAAATGTTCTGAACTTATACAAATATTACATATTTAAGCCTTTATCATAAATGTACACTTTTGTAAATATCTTAATTCTTTTTTTAAAGCATTTCTTATCAAAATTTCGTTAATTGCTAACTAATGGCGGCGAGAATCATTCTGTCTACTGCCCCATTGTCTTCTCCTGTCGCCTCTTCCTTTTCATTTGACACCAAGCACTACTAATTTCTGTCAACTATCAAAATTCATTGTTTTCCTCAATTAATCACTAATCATTAAAGATCAAAATCATTCAATCAAGTTCACCATTGTAATCTCCTGTCGCTTTTGTTTAATTTGACACCAAACATTGCCATTTTCAGTGAACTTCTGGAGTTGATTTTTTTTCTTTTTTTTATTAATTACTAATCAACAAATAGAAAATAATAAAATCAGGCTCCCACCGTCCATGCGGGTATCGTTTTAGTATACGCATACCAAGTTTCAGACAGATCGGTCGAGTATAATTTATGGTCTGACAAGTTTCTGTTCAATAATCATTGAGTATACTATATTCTAGAGACTACATACCGAATTTCCCACTTTAGTTGATTACTAATTAGTGAGGTATATTTAAAAGAAAATACGAGAGACTGAGCCATAGAATGTACCTCACGAATAATGGAGTACGCAAAAAATAATAGTATATACACAACAATAACTACAAAAACTACAAGAAAAACATGACAGGCCTTCAAAGGTCTGTAAAAACTCGTAAAATCTTACAACATTAGGTCAGTTTAGACAAGGGGTGATTTAGGGGTCGGCCCTTATCAGGTTAGGTTGGGGTAGGCAAAGTGCTAAAGGTTACGATGCATCCAAGATTTTGACTTTAGATGTATCGTTGCGGTATAACTACAGCTTGTGAAAAATCATTGTGGTCAACTGCTGTAAGCTTTTATTATATCGCTCTTTCGAACACTGCAATATATCTTGCATAATGGAGAATTCATTCAATTTCAATCTTTTT
>NC_090739.1:56066989-56069489 GCF_036898095.1 Palaemon carinicauda
AAGCTTTATTATTATTATTATTATTATTATTATTATTATTATTATTATTATTATTATAATACTAGTAATCATAAATATAGTCTATTTTAACAGTAACAAGCGTACCCTTGGTAAATGCTCATATGCACATATACACATGGGTTTTCCCACTAATCTAAAAGCATGGACACTTTTGCTGACTTAAAAAAAAAATAAAAAATTAAAATAAAATAATATAAAAAGGCGTGAAACCTGCTCTAAAAATCTAATGAACTGGGCCTGAGATATAATTCGATGAGCAGCCGTTAACCTTTAGAACAAAAAGATTGCACAGCGTGAATCCTTGCCTGGATCTGCTTCGAGTCGCCACCTAAATTTGTGGGCGGATATGCGTGAGTCTGCTGTCTGTCCTTTGATGGTACTGGTTTCAACCATGGAATTTTGAGGGAGATCCCATGTCAGGGGTAGGTGTCCTCTGTAGTCTAGGCAGAATTAGATTATGATTTCTACCAGAATCCATTAGATCTTTATTTAATGCTAACCTTTGTCAAAAGCGGAATATGAATCGGTGAATACTGTACTTAGGTCATTGCCAGATTCTGAAAAACTAATACTTCATGGTTGAACTTTATAGGAAATAAGCCAGATCATGTCCTTGACTTTGAGTATGACTTTATTAACAGTCTGACAAAGATAGATATGTAGCAATGGTAAATGTGTAAATAATTGTTTAATGAAATATTAGATATCATTCGAATTACTTCCTAGAGCAAAAGGTACAAGCATAATAGCCGAATGGTCATTAATTCAGGAAAACATCTCGGAAATAAGCAAAAAGGGAGACTGATTTCTATACGACAACCATAGAATCACTTCCGATCTGGACTGACTCATAACCATGGCACGTTCAGTCACTGACTATTTACATTCAGTGGCATTCTCTTGAAATAGCTTGACGTCACAGAACGACGCTTGGATCTACATCCTGTCACGATTATTGACGTCGTATGCTCTTGTTTGGATTTTGAGTTGTAATACTATGCGTATCTAATTACTCGTAAACGGATGAATGAGCCAATGTTGACGCATTTGATTCCCACGTTATTGTACACCCACCTGACTTAGCTTGGCCAAGTAATACTGCATTCCAAAGAGAAATCATTTGTAATTAATCACTTTTTTTTTCCAAATAACATTTACAAATTCAAACAAGAGAAAATCAATTCTAATTTAGTAGACGAGTTGATTTAGAAAAGGTGTTTCATGCTCATACTACCGCAATAAGAATAGCCTTTCTTACACAAATAAATGAGTCAGGTATGACAGAAAAGAAATAATGTTATGGTCGTCAAGCAACAATAGGCCACAGAAGTCGGAAACAAAGCAAATGAGCAAATTCTGGTGATGGGCGTTTGAGGTTGGCCGTGGGGCAGCAGGGGACGTTAATGTGCGAGAGAGCGCCCATCTCAGAGGAGGTAATCATCCAATTGGCCAGTTAGATTGTGTTGACGCGGGGCGGGTGCTCATCCTTCGGACTAAACAGCTTCACCAGCATCATCATTATTATCTTAATGTTTGTAACGCCGAGCTATTTTTGGATGTTCTTTCACCTTATCATTACTACGAAACAAAACTCTTTAACGTTATCTGGGCTTCTTAATTTTACAGCCATTTTCGAGTATGATCTGCTATCACATCGCATTGAGGGTAGGTCAGTGTCAGTCAATGCGCTCAACATTTCTTATTGCAATGACAGCACTGTACCCCAGCTAGATGCTATCACATAAACGGAAACAAGTAAGGGTCGGGGTCGGTAAGAAACATTATCCAACGTATGTAATAGAGGATGACCAGTGAAGCAAGGTGGCTGGTGTGTTAATTATTTGATTATCATGAGTTAACATAGCTTTATGTAAATGATTCTCATTTATTCAATGCGAAAGTTTCCCTACCTTTCTAGTAGGATCGCTGATATCACATTATTTATGTTAAGAAGGTTTTTTTTTTTTTTTTTTTTTTTTATTCCCGAAATTCTTGATATTTTCGAGTTAATCAGTTACCTCTTTGCCTCCAACTCCTTCGGTTTCCTAGATAGATTGCGGCAGATTAAGCTACCCCTAAGACAGCACTGGCTCATGCTGTAAAGAACAGTTACAAAATGTGAAATATGAAGATCAAGTTCTGTTCTTTTACAGAGCATGTTATTATTATTATTATTATTATTATTATTATTATTATTATTATTATTATTATTATTATTATTATTATTATTATTATTATTAGCTAAGCTACAACCCTTGCTGGAAAAGCAAGATGCTACAACAGGGAAAATTAGCCCCGTGAGTAAAGGAAATAAATAAGCGATCTGAGAAATAATGAACAATTAAAATGAAATATCTTAAAAACAGGGAAATCAAAAGAGATACTTCATAAATAGCCTACAAAAAGCTCAAGACAGCCTGTTCAACATAAAAAACATTTACTGCAAGTTTGGACTTTTGAAGTTCTACTGATTAAACTA
>NC_090739.1:56071989-56084489 GCF_036898095.1 Palaemon carinicauda
TATTCATTAAGTGTCAAACGTGAACTTTGTATTATTCAGAATTATTTCAAGCTTTCGTATAATTTTTATTGCAAAATTTCATTTCTTAGGCTAAGGTTTATTCAGATGTAATAATTCAAGTCAAGCTCTTATATAATTTTCAGATCGTAACATTTTTGTCTCAAAGTAAGTTTTGTTCAGATTTAATTTTTTTCCAGTGAATTATTTTGCTATCGTGTAAGTTGTAATTTATATAGAATATATTTATTTTTGTAAAGAGTGAAGTATTTAAATCATCATTATTTGGAACCAGATTCTGCTCTATTCCTGTTAAGAACCACAGTAAGTTTGAATGCGTTTTAATGATACTTAAGAGTAATTACCCAGTTTAGTTTGAGTGTACTTAAGAGACCTTTGGATATTCAGTGTTTCATGTATTGCTGTCTGGGAGTTATTTAACGATTTCAGAATTCATGTATTAATGTTTTAAAATGTAACAGTTTTAATGTAAAAGCAAACAAGGGAGTTGGGAATTTGAGTTGTTTAACTTGCCAGTCGTAGTATATGTAATATTATATGTTTGGTTCCCAGTCACGAGCCATAGTATAGTACATTTTAGTGCCCAAACTCGGAAGCCATATCATATATATATATATATATATATATATATATATATATATATATATATATATATATATATATATATATATATATTTATGTATATGTATAAGTATATGTATATGTATATGTATATATATATATTGTGTGTGTGTGCGTTTGCATATATATATATATATATATATATATATATATATATATATATATACATGTGTGTGAAACAGTGTTAAACCAGGTGAAGTCAAGCGACCAGAGAATGGTGAAAAGTAAAAAATTTTTATATTTAAGGAAGGAAAGAGAAAAACACAATTTTAAGAAAGAAAATAAACAATCCTGTAATAAGAGAAAGATGTGATGAGTTTAGTTTAACAATACAAAATAGATACTTCCAACTATATAATAAAATGGAAGCAAATAAAGAAGAACTGAACAGTAATTTAACCAAATTTGTATTAGAATCAGCGCAAGGGTAGCTGAAAAAGTTTCTAAACAATATCAAAGAAAACTATCAGAAAAGACCAAAACCCTAATAAAGAAAAGAGAGATGAAATACAATCATCACAACTATCCAACATAGTAAACAAGATATTCGTAAACACAATCAGACCGAAACTGAGGAAACTCTAAAGAAAGGAAAAATCATCAAAATGATGAATGGAAGACTTGGAATAGGACGACAACAAATGTTTGGTTTAAAGGATGAAAATGGAAATATTATCAACAATAGAGAGATGGGGTGATAAAAAATGCAGAGGGTTTCTATTCAATGTTATACAATAATGATATAAGAAATAACTTCACCAATGGAAATAATGAAACACCTGAGCTGGTACCAAAAGTATCAGTAAAAGAAGCACCAGGAGAAGATGGCCTAAATATTCAATAATAGATGGAGGAGATTTCATAGTAGTAAAACTGGCTGAACTTTACACAAAATGTGTGCACGAAAGCTCTATACTTACAGCTTGGAGAAACTTTATTGTTATATTAATCCACGAAAAGAGACACAAAAGGCCTAAAAAAATTACCGACCAATAAGTTTACTCTCAGTATTATATAAAATATTACAAATATCATATTAAGCCGAATAGAAAGACAGTAAAACTTTAGTCACCCAAGAGAGCAGGCGGGCTTGAGAAGTGGGTATTCAACAACTGACGATATCCATGTAATTAACCAGCTCATGGAAAAAATCAACAAAGTATGACAAACCACTATGTATGGCATTTATAGATTATAAAAAAACTTCTCATTTATCAGTAATGAAAGCCCTGCAAAATTCATTTCTTTAGAAATAAATTTGCAATAGATGAATCTTACGTTAGAACATTTGAATAAATCTATACAGGAAGTACGGTAATCCTAAAACTACATAAAGATATTGAGAAAATTCCTGTTGAGAAAGAAGTTTGACAGGGAGACCGCATCTCTTCTAAATAATTCAAAGCATGTGTAGAAGTTTTTTAAAATTTAGATTGGGAAAATGTAGGAATTGATATTAATATGGAATACCTTAACAACATAAGATTCGCAGTTGACATATTTGTGTTTGGGTAGCCAATGGAGGAATTGCAAAAGATGATAGAAGATTTTACTAGGGAAAGTAGAAATGTAGGAATGAAAATGAATATGAGTAAAACTAATGTTCAATGAAAATGCAGAGCCAACAAATAAGAGTTATGGACAAGCCTCTAAAGATTGCTAATGAATATACGTACTTAGCACAGACAGTAAATGTTTCCCCAGGACACGAGACCAAAATTAAAAGGTTAAGCATGGTATGGAGAGCTTTTGGAAAAAAAATGACATTATGAAACGTAAAAAAACCACTTTCTCTGCAAAGAAAAATATTTAATCAGATAGTTCTACCAGTTTTGACTTATGCATCAGAAACCTGGAGCCTTACTAAAGCCTTAGAACATCGGCTAGTTACAACTCAGAGAACTATGAAAAGAATTATGATGGGAATAACAAAAGAACAACATGGATACCTGAGCAAACTAAAGTAGAAGATATTCAAAAAATATTTAAAAATATGAAATGAACATGGACAGGACATATAATGAGAATGACAGATGATAGATGGACATTAAGAATAACAGAATGAGTCCCTAGAGATTGCAAAAGAAGCAAGGGAGGAAGAGAAGCCGATGGATTGACGAACTAAGAAAGTTTGCTGGTGTGGACTGTAAACAGACGCAGGTGGAAGGATATGACTGTAGCACTTGTTCTGCACTGGAATAGTAACAGCTTGCAATAGTAATGATAATAATAATACACACACACATACACACACACACACACACACATATATATATATATATATATATATATATATATATATATATATATATATATATATATAATTTTGAAAGTTAATTCTGAATTTCGACAAATAGAAACGTCATGTTTTTAGGAAACAATTCCCTTTTCTTCAGAGAAAGCATATCCGATTTTTTTTTTTCTGAACAAAATGGCCGTTACTATTTCCCTGAACTTTTCAGCTTTTTGAGCAAAATCAATGATCGGCGTGTCGACAACAGCCAGTAGAGAGATCCGCTTCGCTTGTCATAACTTTGGTACAACTTCTGTACGTAGGCACAGATAAAAAAGTACCCGTGATTATGTGACAAGTTCTCTCCAATCCCCTTTTGTGATCGCTAAAATTGGCCTCTTTTGTTATTGCTAGGTGATTGGTCGCTTTTTTTGGTGAGCCATTTTCTATTTTTCTTGTATGCAGACACCTTCTTTGTTCTTTGACTGGTGCAGCTGTTGTTGTGTTGCCGTGATGGGAATATGGGGTATCTTTAATAATCAGTTTGTCACAATTGTTATTTATGCAATTATAATAAAAGAATAAAGTAATGTTATAATTATTAATTTGTAACCGTCAATCGTGGCACAAATTCGGCCATAAGTGCGGTGTCGATGACAGAGAAATATATATAAAAAAAAAGTTAATCATAGAAAAGTGGAATTGTGATTAAAAGAATAAATCCTTCGTGCTAGTTCAATTAGAGAATTTTAAGAATTACTTCCTTGTTAAGTTTAAATCTGAGATTATGTGATGTGGCATTATCACGCCTACTGCATTTAAAATCAGACGCTCTCTGTTTCGTCTTTCTAAGGGCGTCTCTTCCTATCATGCTTTATACTTTTAGTATAGCAAAGCAATAAATGTAAAATGGTTACATTTCTTTACATGATCTAATCTTCAAAACAGTTATTCATAAAGTAGCCAAGGTTGTCGATGTGTCGAAGGCGAATCAGAGACGTTCAATGAGCTTCCGTTCCAATACTCCTCTCGAGAATACTTGACAATCTATGGCAATTTGATTCAATTCCGTTCAACAGCTTAAGCAGCAAGTCTTACTGACTCCATCGTTAGATCGCAATGAAAAAATAGTGATCTAGCGTTGAGCAGGAAACGTTTAACTCGATCAGTGGGTGAGAGTGGTTGCTAAAGGAATCGCGATTGGGAAAGAGGAATTGCCGGATTAGTTTATGTCATTTCGTGTTAGACCAGGAACAGCTATCAAGCCTGAAAATAAATGAGGATTTTGAATTTGATTCATTAACTTTTTCTTGGAAAGGATAATGATCTACACCATTTGAAAAAAAATAATCACATAGGTCACTGTCTTTTTAGATTTTTCATGTAATTACTCTTAAAGGTACAAACTTTCTAGTTTTGAGCTAGAATTTTGAGATAAAGTTGCCACTTCATATATATATATATATATATATATATATATATATATATATATATATATATATATATATATGTATATATATATATATATATATATATATATATATATATATATATATATATATATATATATATATATATATATATATATATATATATAATTAATGGTCCATTGGTCAATCATTGGATTTCAGGGACAGTGTTCGATCTTGGGCTATTGCTTATGAGTTTACCAGAAGGTAATTGGATACCAGAGTCTGCTAGAGTCAAGGAAAATGATATGGGGTTAGTAACCTCAGCCCTTATTTGTGGAATTACTTCCCTATTCAAAGGTAAAAAATCATAAGGTGTGCACTATGATGTGTGTCAGACCTATTGTTGAGACATCAGTGGCCCTTGTCATCCAATATGTTAGACATATATAACTTAGAAACACACCAGTTGGTTCTCTTGTCTCAATCTTTCTGCCAATTCGTCCCACTCCCATAAATATCACATTGTGTCAGAATTTTTGGGTTGATGGAAGCCTTAATGGGCCTTAAACCACTCAAGTTTGCCAAAAAAAAATGCCAAATATATGGAATTAGTGGGGAGAGCAATTTGAAATTCCTGTATTGTCCATAACAATTTCTGAGAAGTCAGGAAAATATCAGCGTACCATCCTAAAACATGTGGTTAGAGCTGATACCATCACCATTGTTCAATGGAGCCGAACAAGACAAATTAGAGGCTCTGCTTAACACTTTTGCCTACTACTTTGAGCCAAACTGAAATGTCAGAGTGGAGGCTAAACATTTAACAGAAAAGGCCAACAACATGGAAAATCATGACAGATTAACAATAGTTTGGCAAGACATATTCGAAAGGAGAATTGACAAATTCTTTCATTAAGGTTAGAGTTATCAGACTGAAAGATGATGCCTTATGGGGGTAGCTATCATGACAAAGAATTATCATTATGAAGGTAGCTTGTATTTGCTGAACATTTGAGATGCCAAATCTCGGTTGAAAGAAATGGCCACTGAGACAAAGGTACATGTTGTTTCATGGCAGAATGGCCAACAAAAGACTTGTGGGTGACCACAAGACCAGAAAAATAACGATGTGTACTGCCACCAATCTGAGTTGCAACTTAAGAATAAAGTAGCAAACAACATGGTGCGAAGAACAACAATGAAAATACAAAAAGTGTGGTCGTGATCATACAAGAAAACCTGGTGCTTGCTCAGCTTTTGACAAGACTCACTAAAACTGTAACAGAAGAAAAGGCTGTAACAGAAGAAAAGGCTGTAGCCATCCTATGATGATGAAATGGGTGACAACAACAGTGATCAAAGTGCGAGTAAATATTTTGTGATCAACAAAGTAATTGTAGTTAGTAGATTGGCCAGGGCACTAGACATCCGTTGATATACTGGCCAGACAGTACTAGCCATCCTATGATGATGAAATGGGTGACAACAACAGTGATCAAAGTGCGAGTAGATATTTTGTGATCAACAAATTAATTGTAGTTAGTAGATTGGCCAGGGCACTAGACATCCGTTGATATACTGGCCAGACAGTACTACATTGGATCCTTCTCTCTGGTTACAGCTCATTTTGTCTTTGCCTACACATACACCGAATAGTCTGGCCTATTCTTTCCATATTCTCCTCTGTCCTCATACACCTAACAACACCGAGATTACTAAGTTATTCTTCTTTGCTCAAGGGGTTAGCTACTGCAATGTAATTGTTCACTGGCTACTTTCTTCTCCGTAAGGGTAGAAGAGACTCTTTAGCTATAGTAAGCAGCTCTTCTTGGACAAGGATATTCCAAAATCAAGCCATTGTTCTCTAGGCCTTGGATTAGAGTTCGCTTGTTTTAGGGTAAACTCAGGCATGCTGTTCTATCTTATTTTTCTTCCTCTATTTTTTTCTAAGTTTTTATAGTTTATATTTGAAAGATCTAATTTAATGTTGCTGTTATCTTTAGGATAATTTATTTTGTTTGTTTATTACTTCTATTACAGTTTGTTTATTTCCTTGTATCTTTTCCTCACTGGGCTATTTTTCCCCTGTTGGAGCCTTTGGGCTTATAACATCTTGCTTTTCCAACTAGGTCTATAGCTTAGCTTGTGATAATAATAATAATAATAATAATAATAATAATAATAATAATAATAATAATACCCCTCAAACATAATAGCAACAACAATAGTGATGATATAAACAAATCTAAATCTAGTGACCATCAAGAAGCTTGTGAAACTCAATTTAATGATGGATAGGATGAACAGAGTGAACACTTAACGAGATATTGTAATAATGAACATTCAGGTCAATCAAAAAAAATATATGAATGAACAGTCAAATCTAGCAGTGAATACAGTTGACAATAAGAACAGTCACAGTTGCGAGTGATTGGTACTCAAACCTAGCAGTTGGTTTCAAAAAGCATAGTGTCCAGTTTAAACTCCGCTTAGTGCCTCATAAAACACTGAAAGTAATATATCTTCAGCAAACTTAGTAAACATTACTAGGTGAGGACTATGAAGACCTTGGTAAAAAATGACAGTGGGAAGGCAATGTCCATACTTAGGGTAACAAAATTCCCATGAAGGCTCAGAGGATAAATGTTTCAGATAGAATTTGCTATTTTACAACTAGCTGGACTTCATTAAGAGAGTGAACAGGGTTCAGCAACAGTCTGTCATCAGCCATTACCCAGCCATTTACCCAGGGTAAATTAGGAAAACTAGCTGGCCTCAAACATAAGATAAAGGGAAAGAAAACAGTGTCTCCTTTTATAAATGCACTAAGAAAGGTAATGGTAGCTACCAAAAGCCAAGGTCAAATTAGACAATATTTAAGATTTGGGCATTAGGGCCAAAGTAACAAAGCCAACGCCATGTTTCAACTCTATGGTAGTAGTAGACAAACCTCATAGATCATGAAGCAGGAGCACTATCAACTCCCAACAACATGTGATGCCAAGTGCAGGAGCCAAGTATTTCAATGTTGTCGATGCAACCCAAGGGTTCTATAATATTGAGCTGTTTGTGGCATGTGGATCTTATTGCCTTTCATAGCCCTTATGGCAGGTATAAATTTCTAAGACTTCCATTTGGCATTTCTTCAGCCCCATAGGTATTTCATAGAACAGTGACATACATGATATACATAGTAGGGCACTTTTCGGCAACACTAAGGCCGAATTGATAAACAGCTGCATGCAGCGCTGAAATCTGTATAGCAAGCAATCTGGGATACACGTTATAATAAACAAGTGTAAGCAAGCAGTAACGGAACTGGAATATTTAGGAATGATTCTGACTCATGGAGATATGATCAGAAAGTGGAAGCAGTTGTGAAAAAGATGCTTGTCATGACCCACACTGGGTTTCTTGCTTTTATGAATGTTTAATCTATTTTCTGGTGTACGCCTTCTGACTCTGGAGAGCCTAACCTACATTATCTCTCTCTCTCTCTCTCTCTCTCTCTCTCTCTCTCTCTCTCTCTCTCTCTCTCTCTCTCTCTCTCTCTCTCCTAAAGACAAGAAAGGTGTGTACGAAGGTTTAGGGCATGGTAATACAATTGTCAAAGTTTTTGCCGGTCATAGCTGAGATTCCAGCTCTTCTACAGGAGCTGTTAAAAAAGGTTGAATAGTACTGTTAAGCAACCGCCCATTTGCAAGCATTTGAACACCTAAAGATGCAGCTAGTCATGATACAAATGCAAAGGTGTACATTGTCAGTACATGCATCAAAAGATGGGCTAGGAGCTCTGCTATTCAGGAAGGACGACCAGTAGCATTTGACTTGAGATCATTGCCTAAAATTGAGGAAAGGTACTTGCAGACTGGAAAAGAGAAACTAGCTATTATCTTTGGTTGTGAGGAATTCCATGATAATCTCTATAACTATCATTTCAAGATAGAGTCAGATTAAAAACCTTTGGCGATAATTCTTCGAAATACACTCGATAAAGCACCATCTCGAATTCAGCGATCTTTGTTATGACTGCATCTCGACAATTTTGACTTGTGTTATGTCTCACACAAATAATTCTGTGGTGGATGTATTATCCTGAGAACTTTTTCCAGGTGAACACTCAACAATCATTATTGAGGCTAATCTCAAGGTATTATTACGACTAGAAAATTACGTAAATTCCCGAGCTCGAAAACTCCCCTGTTTTATTTTACATAAATCTGATGCACACGAGAAAATACCTCGAGCTCTGAGAATAATACACAACTCCCAGATGGTAATATATATGAACACTGAATATCCAAAGGACTCTTTACATAACTCAAAACAAAACTCTGTGATTACTTTACTTGAACTAATCTAAAGCCAACATCTTACTTCGGTTCTCAGTCAGGGATAGCGAACAAAAGACTGAGAAAAATATTGGTGATCGAAATAATACACACCTTACAAAAATAAAAATATTCTATAAAAAGTTATAATATTTTAAAGTTAACAAAAAAATTAAATCACTCGAAATATAAATTACAGTAAGACAAAAAGTTGATACTCTATAAAGATTATACAATCCCTTGTTTCACTGGAAATTAATTTATAAAAATATTTAATTCTGACAATTAATGAAAAACTTTAACACTTAACACTCCAGTGATTAAACAATAATGACATTTATATATATGTAACTGTTACACTTACATCTTTTGGTTTACACGAGGTTACAGAAGGGTTAAGGAAAATTTTTAATGCACTTCACTGTTTAACCTTAATCTTACAGGAGCAGTTACAAAAATTTGTGTTAAAATGTACTTGCATTAACACACTACACTTGAATTAACATGAAATAATTTCACCAACGTTTGAACAACATTATACATGATAAATGTTAGATAGAAATCGCTAATCACGTTTGAGAGGATACTTTGGCTCTTTCAAAGGGATAAGCTGGATCTCTTCTGCTTCCTTTGCATTGCTAGGTCCTATATATATTAAATTAATTTATCTAGAACCTTCCAGGACATCATGTGGAAGCTTGGGGGGCAGGGCTACAGACACCACAGTTGCCAACTTGTCAAGTTGAGGACTGGTACCAACGTACGTGGCGAGGCAACTCTTTCTCAGCTAACTCCACCCACCTTCCTCTAGGAACATTAAAAAAGAGATAAAACTAACTCTAGAATTTTCATGTCTTTTCTAACCACATAGAAACATAAAAATAACATAATCCCATAAGCTCATGCCTCGTATGTCATGCAGTATACCTAAAGATTACATAAGACTTCTAACAAAACTATGTGAAATAAAAAGGTAATTCTTTAAAATAGCGTAAATTTACATATACAAAACTGAATGAAAACACAATTAGATGAATGACGAAAGTCTTATGTAATTTACATACATTACTTAATCCTACGTGAGTGGAACTCACCTTACGAGTTGGCTATACATCTCTTAAATACACAAATGAAATACGTTAATAAAGTATTCTACTTTCATAAAGACGAGCTTTGTAAGAGTGTATGTATTGCTAGGAAACCTGCTGGTAACTGTAGATAATTATGTAGATCTGAAGAAAGCAACTAAAGCCAATGCAGCCTTTTAAACACTTAAATAGTTAATCATGAACCGTTGGAGAAGAGCAATATTAAGTGACAGAACATGCACAAGCATTATGACATTTTAGGGAAGAAATTCATCATGCAGACACTTTGTTATGCAAAGATGACTGTATTATTATTCAGCACAAATGGAGCAAGAAATTATAAAAAAAAAAAACCCATGATGGGCATCCTGACACTGAAATGTGCGTCTAGAACAGTAGTCTATTGGCTAGGCATGAGACAGCAGACAAAAAAAGTCACGCAGTCAAAGAATCATTGAGGCAGCACGGAATGTCTGATCACCCATGGCAACATGAGGCCACAATGGGGAGGCATAGGTTATTTCTTATTAGTAGATATATTCTGGTTACCCAAAGATTGCAAAACTGGGTACCACAGCAGCAAGTGCCATTCTAAAGTACATGGAATCCTTTTTGTTTTTTTCATGGCATACTTGAGGCTGTTTTGTCCAGTAATGTATCCCAGAATATCAGCAGCCAGTTTAGAAGTCTTAGCCAAAACCTCAAGCCAGCGTAACCTCAATCAAATGGGTTAGCAGAACGAACAGTTCAGATAGGAAAATGACTGCTGAAGAAAGCATGACAGTTGTGAGGATTCATATCTAGTCGTGCTGTCATATATAAAACACCCCGAATAAGACAAATTCTCTAGCAAAGTGACTAATGGGATGGAGTCTTAGATGAAGGTTACCAGTCATAACCAACGATCTGATATTGAGCCCGTGTTCATTATTCCTGAATAAACAAAGATAGTGTTAGAAGAAAAAAAGCTGACCCAGAAGCAGAGCTATAATTGTAATACTAAGGTATTGCTGGTGACAGAGTCGGTGAAAACAAGGAAATGTTTGGGTACCAGGGTAAATGACAGAGGGAGCAGAAGAGCTAAGATCATCTGTTCAGACCAATGGCAGTGCTAACAGACATCAAAAAGGTGCCAGTAGAACAAGCAGTACCAATGGAAGAAATTCCATGTGGGCAACCAGAGGACAAACAATCTGTTAAAAGTAGTTGTAAAGATACTAGCCAGTCAAACACTGGCAAGAAACGTCAGATTTACAACTCAAAACAATCGCAGAGTCAGAATAAAAGCACAAATCCAGTCCAAGAACCTCTAGTGGACAATAAATCATCAAGAGTGTGTGTTTCACTTTCAGAGAGTAACGTTCATAAAAAAGGAAGTGTACATTAGTAGTGAGCTGGTACATTTTAACAGTGAGGTGTTTTATGGATTTATATATAGAGTTTCTTTGATTGGTATTCATGTATTTTCATTATTGATTACTTTTACGTTGAAAATGTCACTTATCCAGATTCACAATCCAAATGGGGCATGCTATATTTGTCAGACCTATTATTGAGGCCGTAGCACACATAGCACCCACCTATGTGAAGTGTATGGAACATAGAAATAAACTAGAGTCAGTTCTCTCGTCTGTCTTTCAGTCAAATTGTTATAGAGTAGGGAACTACGCCTGCGGCCCTTGGACCACATACAACCTTTAAGGATGCTCAGTGTGGCCCTTAGAACAAGATAAAAATGATTCTCCTATCCAGCAGATTCCACATAACCACAAGATGTATGGGAGTTTTATGATTTTTCAACATTATTATTATTGTTACTATAACAAGCTAATCTATAGCCCCAGCTGGGAAAGCAAGATGCTATAAGCCCAAGGGCTCCAGCAGGGAAAATACCCCAGTGAGGAAAGGAAACAAGGAAATGAATAATCTGCAAGAGAAGTAATAAACAATCAAAATAAAATATTTTAAGAACAATAGCAACATTAAATTAGATCTTTCACATATTAACTATAAAAATGTCAAAAAAACAAGAGGAAGAAAAATAAGATAGAACAGCATGCCCGAGCGTACCATTAAGGAAGAAAACTTTAATCCAAGACAGTGGAAGGCCATGGTATAGACTATAGAGGCCATGGCACTACCCAAGACTAGAGAAAAAGGGTTTGATTTTTGAGTGTCCTTCTCCTAGAAGAGCTGCTTGCTATAGCTAAAGAGTCTCTTTTACCCTTACTAAGTGGAAAGTAGTCACTGAACAATTGCATTGTAGTAGTTAGCCCCTTGTGTGAAGAAGAATTGTTTGGTAATCTCAGTTTTGTCAGGTATAAGAGGACAGAAAAGAATGTGGAGAGAATAGGCTAGACTATTCAGTGTTTGTTTAGGCAAAGACAAAATGAGCCGTAGCCAGAAAAAAGGATCCAATGTAGTATTGTCTGGCCAGTCAAACGACCCAATAACTCTTTAGAAGTAGCATCTGAACGGGTGGCTGGTTCCCTGGCCAGCCTACTACCTACTTTCTGAGAAAGAATGCAGTTTTCAATATTTTGCTTTAGCTTTGGATGAAAGTATTTTGGATACAGCACAACTTCGGCTTTTATCAGAGGTGTTGACAAAACTTCAGATTATGGAAGATTTGGGTTCCCTACAAAGTGTGAATCATACTACAACAGAAAAACTCTTGTTGGAAGTGTCTCAGGCGTAAAGACCCTTGATTTGATGTGGCTCAAGCGAGACTGTAACCATGAATGGAAAAAGAAACATAGTGGAAAGTAAATTAAATAGAACGAATTCGATATGGAAT
>NC_090739.1:56089489-56094489 GCF_036898095.1 Palaemon carinicauda
TTCATGTTCTGGATTCAGTTACCATCCTCCCTCTTCCCAAATCCGGCTTTGCTGGAGTTTTGTATCCGTCAGGATAAACAGATGCACAGGTAAAATCATATGCCAAGAGGGAAAAACCAATATCGTGTGACTATCAGGAATCCCGTCGAAGTACTCGGCTACTACAAATGCTTTTCGGAAAATGTGATTACATTTCTTAATTTTCTTATGAAGTTATACTTATCCGGATTTTTTTTTTTTCGAACTGGCTTGTACGACGTCTTCTTCTGCATTTTATGAATGAATTTCATTTGGTTAACTAGTGCTTTGTTCTGTATCCATTCCAGTTTTGGCGTTTTATTAGTTTGCACACTGCAACAGGATCATGTTAAAGAATTCATTTTCTTTTTTAAACTACATCAAATCTGGGTCAAAAATTGCTCTTGGTTGATGAAAGGACTTTACTCCTTTTTTGGTTCATAATACATGAGCAAATGCCCAGTTTATGAAGACTAAAGCGTACATATTTAATTTGATTTCATCACATTGAAGAAATTTGTTAAGCTGCTTCTCATACAAACCGTTAAACACAGTTCTGTTTGTAAAACCTCCCTAGGGTTTAGACGTTGCCGTATGGCTGAGTCTTGAAAAATTACAACCAAATCGGTTATCCTATTTTGCGATGCTTTGGTTTTAGACTTGGGAAAATGTATTCATTCTTAGGCACTGCTCTATGTTTCAGTACAAGAGACAGAAGTCCAGCAGACAGAATCACAGACGGTCGTCAACTGATAGAAATGAACATCCGTAACATGAGATAAAGACAACTATATCGAAATGAAGTATCCGATAAAATATAACTAGTTAAAAAAGAGGGTTGCTTGTACAATTCATTCTCTCTCTCTCCTCTCTCTCTCTCTCTCTCTCTCTCTCTCTCTCCGAATATCAATTCTTTAAGGGCACACGCCCACCGAACCAGATGCAGTACAAGAAGGTAAACGGGACACAGCAGCCATGATATTTTGGGCGCCTCGCATGAGCAGAGAAAGAAGAAGAGAACGTTGAGCATTAAGTCAAGAGATCTTAAAGTAGCTAACCAGGCAATATAAACAAACATACTGATAAGGTTCAAGAAAATTAAATGATTGATACGCTATTATAAGGAAATTGTCTGTTTGCTTAATTCGAGTGGCAAAAGAAATGGGATTTTGTTTGCTTGAAATCATTTGGCTTTCACTCTTTTGCCGTCAGCGTTATCGATCCAATTAGGACTTATCTTATATATTAGTTTGTTTCACGAACTTGATTTTATTCGGGCCAGCTCTATAGGAGTCAGATTTACAGAAATGTTGAGAAGTTTTCTATGTTAAACTACGATCAGAAGTTCTTTTACATTTATAGCTAAAAATTAATTTACCTGGACCTCATGGTATTTCATCGGGTTGGTTGGTTGTATATTAATCTTGCAAAGTGACAAACTTTCAACAGGTGAAAATTTCAGTAATTCGCTTAATTCATTAATTTATCCATATGGCGATGATTGTTTCATCCCACGTCTCTGGAAATTTCCGATCATTGGTCGTCTGTTCTACAATCATTTCAAAATCAATTATAATCCGTTCATTCATTTTGGTCTGAAAATCTCTCTCTCTCTCTCTCTCTCTCTCTCTCTCTCTCTCTCTCTCAGTCACTATATTTTTGTTCTTTTCTTTATCTCCCTTTCTAATCCTGCTCCCCAGTGCATGGATGCCCTTTCACCGATATCCATTCCGAAATACAAGGTCCGCTGGCCGCCTTCCACTCCTCTCCCACTGAACAGAGCGATATGGTAAATCTCACTCAACCCATAAAAGGAAAATGGGTAGCCAAGCATTAGGAAATGGGTCTCTAGTGGTAATAAAGGAAGGGGAAACACCCGCCTGTTGGGTATGGACTCTTGAGAGCCACTTTCCTGAAGGGCATTTGAACAACCCTTCCGCACCCGTTAACCTGTCACCCTTCCCTGAGGCCCTTCCCCTATTCCCTGCGTAGAGGATTCCTGGGATGCCCCTTCCATCTACTGTATCTCTGCTTCTCCGTGGCATTCTGAGTTCATCGGTCTATCTAGCAGGCGTCCTTTAGTGAAATTCCTTCGAGATGCTCGAAGCGGAGGAGTGTTGAGGGTATTAAAAGATATTTCTTAGAAGCTGCTTGACGTTTATGGTGGTTTCACAACTTGTATTTGGTTCGGCGACAAGATCTCTATCGCGCCTTTTCGTCATCTTTTCTTCTTCTTGTTTATATAACTATAAACCGATATATACAAAACGCGAGAATGAAATTGAAACTACACAATTCCTTAACATTTATTATGATGATAACAGAAAGCTTCAGACGAAAATATAATCAATTTCTTGCAAGATACAATAGTAATTTAAAAGTTCCTCTTTTCAATATAAATTATTCTTCACTTACGCCAAAGAAATGTATCTGGGTGACGAGGGACTACAGGAAATACTTTGTACATTTCATCCCACAATTTGCGTTGGCATCAGTTCCCAGACCAGAGAGCATCCTAATGAATGACTCAGTCATCTTCATTCATCAATGACATCCTGCAGGACTTGTACGCAACAATCTCATCTTTAGAAAAAGAAGAGACTTGCTCATTTTACACTGATTGTTAATTGGCAGTTCTTTAGTTTAATAATAATAATAATAATAATAATAATAATAATAATAATAATAATAATAATAATAATAATAATAATAATAATAATAATCGACCTGGCCTTTCATTAGAAGGGGCTAGCGTTCGATCCCAAGTATGAGGTAGCAATTTATTTCTTTTTGAGCACCATATTGTGTTGATATTTATCCATATATATATATATATATATATATACTGTATATATATATATATACAGTATATATATATATATATATATATGTATGTGTGTGAGTATATATATATATATATATGTATATATATATATAGTATATATAAATATATATACAGTATATATATAAATATATATATATATATATATATAATATATATATATATATATATATATATATATTTATAAATATAGATGATTTTTAATTATTTAGTTTTGGGTTTTTCAAAAGGTTAAAATTTCTTCATGAAAGTTGTTAGTATTATAAACATTAGCAAACCTTTAAAAAAAGACAAAAATTGCTTCAAAGCAACGTGACATCCATTAATGGCTCTGAGAGTTCGAGACTGAACAACTGAAGTAAACAATCATCAGTCTTCTTCTTCTTCTTTTTCATCGACAAGTACAACGGTAAGCAGGACTTTGGGAATGGCATGACTTTTATACCTATTTATAGGAAATGCTTTCATATTACCTGATATTTTTTACGAGGAAGGTCATCATATTGGAAATCATGTATTTGAACTTACTTTATAAATATTTTACCAAGTAACATAAACGGTTAAAGTTAGTTATAAAGAGGAAAGATTAACAAACTATCTGGATGTCCACCATCGAATGAAAGAAATGGGGATAAATAAAGAAAGTGTCCTGTGAGATGGTCTCTCTCTCTCTCTCTCTCTCTCTCTCTCTCTCTCTCTCTTCTTGAAAGGAAGGATTTGTTCAAGAGGGATTTGCAACCATAATCCCTCTGGTGAGGTGGGGACCTTGATCCTAAATAAAAAAAAAATTAAGGCCACGATACAAACACTACAAAAATAGTAAGAAGAGGAATAGTAAGAGGAAAGGAGATGAGGAGGAGTTAATCCTTGCCCCTTAAGTCTTAGCTGGTCCAATGGATAATCAGTTGCTCTCGAGGTTGTGAAACGCCCTACTTGCTCAATTATGATTTTGAGTCGATGAGTGACTGAGGTACTGAGGGTGAGATATAGAGGAAGAGGGTGAGGAATGAAATGAAGAGGTACGGCAGAAGGGACTATTGGTGGTTGTAACACGAACCTTGAGAGGTCGTCTGTCAGATGCCGGAGAGAGAGAGAGAGAGAGAGAGAGAGAGAGAGAGAGAGGAAGGGGGGGGGGTTGTGCGGGAAGTGTTAATGAACTCACCTCACACCGTGAGTAATTTTCTATTCCAACGAAAAGTAACGAAAGAAAGATAATGAATATAAAATCCTAACAAATAAGAAATCTTCAGCATATATAATCTAGACTTGTCCTTAGGATGTCGCCCCCCCCCCCCCTCTCTCTCTCTCTCTCTCTCTCTCTCTCTCTCTCTATTAATATGAAAATGCTGCCGTATGTTGTCCTAAATTTTGCCATGGAGAAGCTCTTGTAATAGAATTCTAAAGCTGAACATCAAAACTTAATACTTCAGAATGAAGCGTATTTAGTTTTCTGACTTCCGCTCCTTTGACAATGGAAGATCAATGAAAATACCAAATTCGGGATTTCATGAAACTTTTAACTGATCTCTTCCTACCATCATTAAATCTCTCTCTCTCTCTCTCTCTCTCTCTCTCTCTCTCTCTCTCTCTCTGTTTTCCTACGTCAGGAGTGGCACAAAGGAGTGTTGTGTAAAGCGGGATGCTAAAGTGGAGAGAGAGAGAGAGAGAGAGAGAGAGAGAGAGAGGGAGAGAGAGAGAGAGAGAGAGAGAAAGGCGGGGTTGCTTGTCAAGAGGAGTTTACTACGATGGAAGCAAGTGACAGACATTCAAGGTTGGGAAGCTATTCCTTGGCCAAGGTCATTCCAGTTTTATATGAGGAGCGCGAATTTTTATCATTAGAGCTCTTCTTTCTACTGCAGATCCATAGACAAAAGGAGTTCAAGAGTTCCGTGCCGCAAAAAGAAGGTGTGACCATAGATTGGATTTATTTTGGGATTTGCGAGCGCTACTCCTTGTTCAGTGAAGTCAAATCTGAGATGAATAGGAAATCTTTTTTTCATGGAACTATTGTAATCAATGTATTTTCATTATCTTGACTATTATTTCAGAATACGTTTGTTTTATCGATTATTATCTAGCTGCTATTTACACTTACCGTCAAGAAAGGTTATACGGATGCAAATACGTAGTACTTTGAAAC
>NC_090739.1:56096989-56099489 GCF_036898095.1 Palaemon carinicauda
CCAAAACCTACCTGTTTATATTACAAAAGTTACTTACACTTGAAAAATAATACCCGAGCTCTGAGAAAATTGTGTAACTCCCAGACGGCACACTATATGAACACTGAATATCCAAAGATCTCTTACTTTATACCTAAAAGAAAACTGGGTGATTATTTATGTGAACTATTCAAAGACCTTCCTTTTGCTTTGGTTCTTAGTCAGGGATTACGAGCAAAGCACGTATTGAAAATATTGGTGATTGAAATAGTACACACTGTACAAAAATACATATATTCTTTAAAAGTTACAACAGCAATTCACAAGAATTAACACCAAAAAAAATAAATCACTTGAAATATTAAACCTGAACAAAACCTTAGACTAAGACAAGAAAATGTTACTCTATGAAAAATTATACAAACACGAATTAATTTGTAAAAATATTTACTTTTGATAATTAATGAAAATAGTTAACACTTTAACACTCTAATGATTAAACACTAAATGAAATTTACATAAATGTGACTGTTATACTTACGTGTTTTGGTTCACTTGAGGATACCAAACAGTTAAGCAAAATGAATATACTTCACTGTTTAACCTAAATCTCACAAGCCAGTTACTAAAATTTATACTTACATTAGCACGCTACACTTGATTTGCCATTCAATAATTTCACCAATGTTTGAGGAGCACTATACGCAATATACGTTGAGTTGAGTAAAAACTAACCATGAGAAAACATTAATAATTACGTAATCCCTCCTGTTCATTTCTCATGTGGGGCATACAGCATACTTTTGCATTACATAAGACTTTGTAACAAACTACATGAAATAAAACGTCAATTCTTAAAAAAAAAGTAAATTTACACATACTGAATTGAAAAAAAATACAATTACATGAATGATGAAAGTCTTATGTAATTTACATGCATTACTTTAGCCTAAATGAGTGCAACTCACCTTACGAGCTGGCTACTCCTCTCTTAAATACACAAATAAAATACAAGAATAAAATATTTACTCTTATACTAAACCAGTTTTGTAAGAATATACATATATATGCGTGTGTGTGTGGCGGGGTGTATATATATATACATATATATATATATATATATATATGTGTGTGTGTGTGTGTATGTATATAGATAGTACTGAGTGTTTGCAAAGAAATATGGATAGTTAAATTCATAAGAGAAGAGAAGATATGCTACTATGAATAAGTATTCAGCCTTGTTATTTATTTTTGCCGCCCGTTCAGGAAGAAGTCCAGATCCACTTGTAATTCTGCTGTTCCGTGTGGCGTCACGCACAGATGTCCCTTTCCGTCTGTCATTTGTTTTGATAAGAATCCTCTCTGCTGTGTGACGTACCTATGTCATTCAGCGACTCGCTCGTTTGGGAGCCCTCTCAACCTTTGTCTGTAAATGGTACTCTCTCTCTCTCTCTCTCTCTCTCTCTCTCTCTCTCTCTCTCCTCGGGGCGCGTCTTGTTTGGTAATGCTATGGCATCGCGTTCGAGTAAGTGATAGACTCATGTTCTACGTAAAGATTTTTAGGGTATATAGACAGTATATATTTGATCAAAAAGGAAATAAGATGAATTTTTTGTTTACTTGGAGATACCCTTTTTTGTTTAAATTAAACGCACACCATTAATGTAATAGATTATCACAGCACAGCATTCATGTATACAGTATGGATACATGATTATCAGCAACATATCATTTAGTATGAAGTATATTTACAGAGTCTAAACCTCTCAATATTCTTCCCTTCACGGAAGATGCTGACTATAACTGGGGTGAGATAAATATCTGAGTTGAAACTGATCTGAGGGCGCCATTCGATTAAGGATATTGGCTGACCAATGGATGGTCTAATAAAGCCAATTGTGAACCATTTGACTCACAAGGATTCCTGAAAAGAAAAATGAGTAGAGTTACTTTTCAGAGAGAAACTCAACAAGTAATTTTTATTCGTGTTTCAAAATTGAATGATGAATAGAAATGCAGAATGAAATTCCATTTGAAACAATACTGTGGAAAATATTACGTTGTTTCTAAATTTAACTGGGTTAAACTTCCGTCATTATTTCAAGATAATTCATTAAAAGCTATAATTGGTCTGAGCTGTTTTGTAACTTTTCTTTATGTCAAATTTGGTCGCTGTTCTGATCGCTGGTGTCTAAGACGAAATTTTCAAGTGTGTCAGTGTTATACAGTATTAGGCTGGTCATTTTGTTACAAATTTCCTTAGAAATAATCATCTCTCTCTCTCTCTCTCTCTCTCTCTCTCTCTCTCTCTCTCTCTAACCTAGATAAAATATCGAAACTTTGGGGCCGCATTTTCATATTAGGTTGAAGTTAATTTACTAAAAATATAAAGTCCAATTATAAACTTCCTATACTGTAAGTACGAATCTTTTGGTATGATATCTATCTTAGAGAGATTATTATTAGTAGTATCATAGCTACAACCCTGAATCTGGTATCTGGTAATTTTTTTGCGTATTTG
>NC_090739.1:56101989-56104489 GCF_036898095.1 Palaemon carinicauda
ATTGGTTTGTTACTTTTGTTTTATCTATCGGTTCCAGTTGGACGATTTTATTCTCCTCCAATAACAACAGGTTGCAACTACTTTTAGTGTTTTTATAAGTTTTCCGTTGTTAACAAAAAAGGAGTTTTATGGGTAAAAATTACTAATTAAGTAACTAATATTGGACACTAAATTGATATCATTGTCTTTCAAATGTTTTAATAGTTTTTAATAATTTCTTAACCAAGTTTAAAATCATAAACTTATGACTCTGAAGGTTATCATTGATAACTTGATTTGCGAGTACAGTATACATGATGAGTTTGAGAACACGACACGCTTTTTCAGTATAGCAAGTTATAGTGTTACTGCAAGCTATTATTTATGATAACCATCATTCGTCCTCTCTTTTTCTAAGTATGATTTCAACACCTTTCTTTTTCTTTCAACATCACTTGTAAAGAAGCAAGTTTTTTATATGGAGAACTAATCCCCGTGAGTAAATATGTTCTCTGCTGGACCCCCAGTTCTATTACAGTCCTGAAATAAGGCCATTTTATGTGTTGCTTCTTTCGCCAGAGAACTTGATTATAATTCTGTGCAACTGAAGTCATCCCCACTTCATAAGGTCATCTTTCAACACTCGGATGTTGTTGCGTTATCTCCCAACATGATGAAGGATGCTGCATCCCTCGGGAGATCGTTTCTATGTAATTAAGAATAATAAGGATCGCAGTTTATATCCTTGGAGGACCCCGCTTTCACAGTTTGAATGCCGTGACAAATATAGTTTTCCTTTTTATTTCGGAAGTCAGACCTCTGAATTAAGTCCCAATTTTGAATAATTCTTTCGTTGTCTAGATTGTAACCAGACAAAAAACAAGTAAATCTGATATACAGAAGGCGCTGTGCTCATCCCTGTCAGCCTCTTCCTCTCTTCTGTCACTTCTTTCATTTCATGAAAGATTTTTTCGATAAACGTCACAATAATGAACATGGTGCGTAGAGGAATGTTTTTAATGGTCTTGGGCAGAGATCTCCAAGGTGGTCGATATATGAAGGAGGTCTAGGAATGCCCGGGGGTCTAATGGAGGTCGAGTGAACGTTTGGTCTCGAATATGACATTCGTATGAGAAATGCAAATGCATAGAATTATAGAGTAAAAGTTGCTGGTGCATGTTGAAGATGCGTTTAGCCGTGCCAGTGCAGCTCCAACAAGCAGAGCAGCAGATTAAATTTTGGTACTGACTCATGACTTAAATTTACTACTCTCTAATCACAATTATCCATTATATTGCAAATGCTCTTCAAACTCGGTCATTTAATTAATGATTTTCACAACTTCAAAACTAAAATTAGCCTTATTTCTCTCATTATTATTATCATTATTTTCTATATTATTCACACCTAAATGTATAATGTATGGAGAGAGTTAGACATTGAAGAATTGACAACAACACGTGAAAAATTCATTTATCTTGTCGCAAAAAAAGAAAAAAAAAGACTAAATAATAAGTTCTACCCTTATTAAAAAGTAATTATTTACATCAAGGATATCTCATTTTATTCCTTATTCACTTATCTATTTATCTAATTATGTACTTGACTGGGGTTCAATGTTGAATGAAGGATTCCGTAAAGGGGTCGATGGTCTATAGAGTTTGGAACCCCTGGTCTAGGGGATGCACGTTTCTGTTGGAAGTTCTTGATATTCGAATTCCAGTCATCTATCAGGATAAACATAAGTTGTGTGGTGTGGTCATGTAAGAATACAAATCTTAGTGCGCACTTCTCTCTAGTAAAGTCCAGATTGTTCTTAACTATCCATCAACCGAAGATGACTGAATTTTGCAGGTTAAATGTGCGAAGTGACACGGAGCTAGTTCACGGATTTATACTTATTCCGATTTTAACAATCCTGCCATGAAGGTTAAAGAAGACCCGTATTCTAGGCAGGCTAGGATAGAAATAGTATCATGCTTTGTTAATCTAGATAAAGACATTTGAGTACTTTTGGTTGAACCACTAATTTTGACTGATATGATTCTAGATTAGATGTTCATGAAATATCGAGAAATGGCGTTTTACCACTTGAAAATCCGCTATTTCTAAAACTTTTATAACCGCATCTTCCAGTATCTTGATATATTGTTTCACTTCAAGGCGATTATTCATAAAAGAACATCATGTGTGGGTTTAAGACGACAAGCATTATAAGCAAAGAGATATCATTATATTTATTCTCTCTGGAAAGATATCCTGTACATGTCGGGGCCAAATTTATCTCTTCTCAAGTAATAATCAGAAGTATTGCGTTGAATAATGACAGGTCATTGATTTTATTCCGAAGATATAAAAAATAGGATCTCTCCTGAAAACAATTATCCTTTGACTTGTAAATCAGCTACGTAATGAACAGTTAAGTAAAAAAAAAAAATAGTTAATAAGACTATTTGTAATCCTGTTGTATTTGCTCATTCCTCAAAATTTAGTCACTTGTTTCCCATTGGTTCACTTTGCT
>NC_090739.1:56109489-56114489 GCF_036898095.1 Palaemon carinicauda
TTGTATGACTTTTGTCGATCTCTACGTTTTATTCCTCTTCGTTTTTAGTTACTATTTTTTTTTCTTTTTTGTGGTGTCTTACAAGTTGTGCTTCTTTTTCACGGTCTCTCGTATATATTCAATTTATTCATGACTGAAATACATCTTGAGTCTATGATTTGATATTGCATCTGTTATACTTATGCACATTTCTTAGATATGATTATACTATTACTAGTGTACGTGACTCGTCAAAAATAACAGCTAGTTATTTAGATAGATATGCACACACGCGCGCACACACACACAAAGATTAAATCCTTCTCAAACCCTCTATCTTTCTTAACTACCATACGGCAGTTCAAGTAATTTGTGGGAGATGGTCGTTTTCGAGTGGTTGACGCTCGGCGTGACAGGATATATATATATATATATATATATATATATATATATATATATATATATATATATATATATATATATATATACGTATATATATATATATATATATATATATATATATGTATATATATACATATATATATATATATATATATATATATATATATATATATATATATATATATATATATATATATATATATATGCAGAGACTTGCTCTATTTTATATGGGGGAGATATCATTCTTAAATATTCTTAAAATGGGAGAGGGTCGACAAGGTAGTCTTTATCCCCAACTCCTTGGGCAAACCATTGATCAGATAATCATATCATCTTCTAGCTGTCGATTTATCTATTATCCTATATGTTTCTATTATGCTCTTTTTACTCAGTATGCATCTCCAATTTTCAGAGCAATATCCAAAATAACAGGGGAAAGAAATGTCCTATCTTTTTTTTTTTTTTTTTTTTTTACAATATGAGAACTTTAAATAGCGTGCGTGCATAGCATTCTTCATGATGGATGCAACTGGTTCGGATTAATCTGAATATATCAGATAAGTGAGGGTATCGCATTGCAACCTAAAGCTGCAACATAGCGCAAGTGAGTACCGTGACTGCTAAATGCTGGGTTGCACCCTGCCATAACCAGCACTCATCACGAAATGCAGTCATCAATGCTTCTCATCAAAAGTTTAAACTGGTGTTAAATGGAGCGTTTGAACGCATGAGACAACGGCTGATAAAATCTCCAAAATATGGGCAATAAAAACTATTTTTTTTTTTACTTGTATTATTAAAGCACTGGTTCATGTGGCGCCTATGTGAAACCTGATACATGAAAGAAATCACGTCTACTCAATTACATACAGCAAAAAAAAACTGACAGTTTTCTATGACTACTCACCAAAAGATTGGCCTTAATTGGGGACTCAGTCTTGTTGGCCGTTTATAAAGAATGCTTAAATTCATCTTTATTTTTCTCTCCAGTGACACATATAACCAAATAGTCTTATCTAGCCTAGGACTGAAGAAACATAGAAAAGGTAAAATAGATGGGAAATAAAAGGAGAATTTCATAAATAGTTTCCTTATCGACGTCCCGTCTTAAACCTGAAAAGTAAGTCAACTATACTAGATTATCAGACAAAACTACATTTAGAAAGCAAAAGTATATCTATATAGGTTCATCACATAAGTAAACTAGTCAAATTACTCAGTGCCCTTTCAATAGCATTATTGCAATATAATAACCCTTTTTGTGGGAACAGATAACCTAACCGAAGGATAATGAAGTTTCTTTACGAATGGAAACACAAACCAACGTTCCTTTATCAAGTCAACTCTCTCTCTCTCTCTCTCTCTCTCTCTCTCTCTCTCTCTCTCTCTCTCTAAAGATCTGTTGAATAGCAATAATTCTCAGCCAGGGCTTCCTGGGCGTCTGCTGTTTCCCCCCTCGTCTGTCAGGGGCGTGTTGAAAAACGCGAGACGTGCCTGGCTGTTTATCTCCTGCAAGCACTAACCCCATGCAGATCACGTATGCTGTCAGTACCAACGGCATGCCTTCATGGGGACAATCATTTATAGCTCACAGGGCTTATATATATGTGTGTGTGTATGTGTTTTGGAAGTACAGTTGTTTTCAATGGAGACTTTCGATGCGTGGTTCTAGTTTCAAACACCACTCACGGTTGATATTATTATTCATCATCATCATTATTATTATTATTATTATTATTATTATTATTATTATTATTATTATTATTATTATTATTATTATTATTATTATTATAAGCTAAGCTACAATGCTAGTTGGAAAAGCAGGATGCTACAACAGGGAATATATGAGGAGTAATGAATAAAATAAGATAAGATATGTCAAGAACAGTAATAATTTTATAAACTATAAAGCGAATCTTATGCCAACCAGTTCAATAATGAGATATTTTCTACAAGTTTAACCTTTGAAATTCCACCGATTCAAATCCCTGATAAGGAAGATCATTCCACAATCTGATCACAGATGGAATAAAACTTCTACAGAACTTTTTAGCGTTGAGCCTTATGATGGAGAAGGCAAGACTTAGAATTAATTGCGTACCTAGTACGACGTACAGAATGGTACAATCTTGGAAGATTTGAATGCAAAGGAGGGCCAGAGTTATTAAAAATCTTATGCAACATGCATGAAGAACTAACTGAATGACAGTATCAGCAATGTGCCTGGGACCTCATTTGTCCTTGCACTATTGTTCGTAAGTCCACTCAGCAGTAAATGCGTACCATCAGGTACAGTGAAATAAAAGACTTTCTAAGCAAAACAGAAGGCTTCAAGCAAATCTGAGAAGAGGAAGTTATGCGTCCCATCAGTATAATGATAAACTTTGATTTAATTGCACGAACATTTCATATTGCATAATAGAAGTTTAAGAAGATGATTTTCATGTTGCAGTTCGGCTTCATTGCTGCAGTCATTATGGAACGATTACTCGTGATTAAGGTCTATATTAAACTATCTATCTTATTGCCTGATTATGTTCCTTAATCGCTGCATAACTACCAGAGACATGACAGCAGGCAAATTGAAATTAATTTGATAATAGTTACTGCTATTAACAATGACACAATTCCAAAAAAAGAAATATATATATATGGTGATTATCTATGTAAAAGGAGTTAGCTTAGAGCCACTCGCCTAATAAATTTAACGTTGTCAATTACTTAAATTATTTAAATGGACCCTTACATGGTGCAAGGACATATCAGTATGAGAAGTTTAAAACTGAGGAAACGTTTTCAGATTAGTTCATCTTAATGCCAACTTTATTATTTGCACAGCATGAAGAAAAAATATGCAGAAATTCTCACGAGCAATTTAAAACAATTTTTTTTTATTATACTTTATGTAATCATTTATAATTTCTTATTTAACGAGTCAACAATGTGTCAGAAAAATCCTTGCATTCAAAGACAAAACAAGTTATTTCTTTTATTGTAATGACAGAATGTACATACAATAATAAAAGAAAAAAAAGGCTACGATGGTTAGTTGAAACCTAAATGAATTCTTGTATAAATGGAGAAATGTCAAAATTAAATAGGAAAAGGACGTGCGAGTATCCACCCTATATATTTTCCTAATGCAAATCATATGTCACCAACGTTAGTAATCCTTCATTGTACACATAATAGCAGACGTATTCTAAGCCTTTGTTGACCCCCCCCCCCTCCAAGCTTATTCATTTATGCAGCGTTTAACACTCACGTTTTAGTCCATTTTTAAGGGTTGCTTTGTTTTAGGACTCGGTTAGCTCATTACCTGAAGGTTTCATCTCAGATAATTTACCTGTCTTGGTTTACCCTTTGGTTTTATCATTATAGGACTGTTTCAAATATTAGAATATTTATTTTATATACTTAAGTTTTGGAAATCCATCGCATTCATGTGTAAAGATGCGTTTGATTGTCTTTGTAAATTGAATTACTCATAAAAATATAAAAAAATCAAAAACTTATGGCAATGCTTCGTCATAAAGCTATCACTGATGACCAAGCAGTAAACCATTGTATGTAGCAAGATTCAATGGGCAAGTTAAATCTACAATATTTGTATTAGATGTTGATTGGAGCTTAAAGGGAGAGATACAGTAGGTCCACGATTGTGAAAAATATTCTCAGAGACCAAGATACCATAAAAGGGGTGATGTTTAAAGTAATCTACTCCCCTTAATCAGATGTTGCAGAGAAGTTGTTAATTCTCTTTAATCAACAGGATTTTTGTGTTAATAATGACTTCTTCTTCAACCCCTCAGGAAACTTGGTCACCATCGTTGCCTTGAGCCGTAGTCCAAAGCTTCGCGTCCATGCCACAACTGCCTTCGTCATCAGTCTGTGTGTGTCTGACCTTCTCTTCTGCACCATCAATCTCCCTCTGACAGCGTCCAGGTAAACAGGCAATGGGGGTTTTATATTTCTTCTTATGATTTTCGCGACAAAGAAGCCTCTAGTGACTTTGACGATTTTTCACAGATTTACAATGAATATATAAGGACTTTTTAATATAGAGCTCTGTTGAATAGCAAAATTCCCTCTAAACATGGGTTTGACCACTATAAGAACTTCTTTTGATATGGCAGTCCTCTAAGTTTGGTTTACTTACAAGATGTTGCTGCTTGAATCAGAATATGACGTTAGTGATCTTTTGCCTCACAATGTTATCGATAAAAATTGCATTTTTCTTGAAAAGCGCCATATACAAACAACTGATTAGGATAATTTACAGGACTTAATCCATGTTACTTGACTATTGTTTCATCATCTTCATCATCATCCAGATTTATTTGAGAGTCCTTTTCTATGGTCTTAATTCAGTCTTCCTCGAAATCTGTTTCATTTAAGGCTACAAAGAATCAGGCATTTTGAAGCATATAATGTCTTATGTATGTGCAATACGTACATAAAGATACAAACTATAAACCCATTATCGTAACCTCTATGTCATATTTTTCCACCGTAACCCATTGATATTACAAGTAGTTTATACAAATGTCGGTCTTTATATCTAACACTGAATGTCCAATTTTCGGCAAGTTTCATTTCAGCTTTCATCAGATCTCCCA
>NC_090739.1:56121989-56144489 GCF_036898095.1 Palaemon carinicauda
ATATATATAATATAATATATATATATTTCTTTTTTTACAAAGTTCTGTTAATCAACAATCAAGAAAGGAAAAAGAAATACATATTTGTCACGAAGAAAGTGACCTTATATAAAATGTTAATCTTTTTTTAAGATATCTCACCCAACCCGTAGCCCAGTCATTCCCTATCCATAGATTTCGGAGCTGGGGTGGGGGTGGGTGGGGGGATAAGCTGATATTTTCATCGGCGGAGTCAATAACTCCTATACCAATAAATATTTCCAAAGAAAATTTTGGGGCATTTTATATATATATATATATATATATATTTATATATATATATATATATATATACATTTATATATGTATATATACATATATTTATATATATACATATATATATATGTATATATATATATATATATATATAAGCTTTGTTTCTGCCAATTTTCATGTTTATACCTGCTTTAAGCATACCGTGGCTGTCACTTTTGTTCGTGAATGACGTCTTTTAGCTAAAAAATCAGTGAGGAGGAGCAAACTACTCCTAGAGTTTTACAGATATCCACATGATTTTCACAGAGTTTGATGGGTATTATGTGAACTAAATTCATATAAATTTTCTTATTGATACTTGTCATAGTAAAGTCACAGTAGCCATTTTTCGATATCCATGACAGGACGATTTTCGGCGGCGCCGTAAATTACTCGTAGAATATTTAACATATCGAAATGAAATTTTCAGGGATTTATGGGATGGATATTTACTTTGCCCATACCAATTTCCATGTTGATATCTGCCATAGAAGAGCCACAGCATACATTTATTTCGGTATGGGATGAATGATTATTTTTGGCGGAGGAGTAAATTGTTCCTAGAATAACTCACATTTCCAAATGAAAATTTCAGGGATTGATGGGAAACAGTTTCTCTGTTCCTTCCAAATTACATGGTAATATATACAATTGAAAAGACCCTTCTATCATGTAGCACTCTTAAATATGATGTTAAATGGTGCAGCATTACAGTGAACTGTGTGATAGTGAGCGACATCAACGAGGGACAAATAATATCCGTCCCGAGTTCAGCTAGTTTTATATACAAATCGAGCGTGGAGGTGATTTCAAGGTAAATTCAATCTAGATGGAAAAAAATTATCCTTTTAAAGAGCTGTTCCACTAACATTCAAATTCCCGGCAGGTACGTCAGTCACGCAGGAACTTGGCTGCTCATAGCGCTGCTTACATCTCCCACAGCAGCAAGCAAAAGTCCAACCGGGTCCAGCTACGGTGCTCAGATGGCCAGGAAAGAGGACATGCGACTTACTCGGATGATGCTGACCATTTTTCTGTGCTTTCTTGTCTCCTTCTTGCCTCTCATGATCGTTAATGTCGCCGATGATGACGTAAGTACTTTTCTACCAGACATAATCTTCAACGCCACTGCTAGAAGTTTTCTTTTAGTTCAGTAGAATTTGCCATCTGGTCATTATAATCTGTGGTTAATCTCTTCTTTGGTCCCGAAAGGGGATTTATGATCATTGTCAAACCATTGGCGAGTTTTATTTACATGCCACGAAAGCTTCCTTTTTTATAAGGTTGCTGTGATTTTAGATACTGTAGAGTTATTTGCTAAATATAGAAACCATTCTCTTAAATTTTACAGCGATATAAGCGCCCTGCATTTGAATGCCAGATGATTTAAAAATTAATTTATTTAATTTTAGTCAAGTCATTAGTGTGATCATCAGTCTATCTATGCAGATGGATAGAATAAAAAACTTGATCAAAGATTATAGCCGGTAACTTGAAACCCAAGGGATTTCCAATATAGAGTCTTTATTATAAAGTATCTGATTGTAACTGAAAACTAGATCTTCATGATACTCGTACATTTGGTCCATTGTTTTAATCGAATACTAATGTACCCCACCCTTTTCTCTCTCAATCGCGTCACATATTCAAGGAAATATCTTTAGAAGAAATTAAGTGAATATATGTAACATGCTTATAATTTAGAGGGTTCAGTATCTAAAAAATGAGAGGTAATGGATTTCTGTTAGCTCATCTTTTCCATTCCGCAGGTCGCTGTCCCATCTTTGCACGTGCTGGCCTCTGTGTTGGCCTGGGCTTCCTCAGTGGTCAACCCCTTCGTCTACGCCGTCACCAACCGCCAATATCGGAAGGCTTATAATAGTTTATTTTGTTTTAGTCGGAGCAAGAGATCCGGACGTGCCTCTAACTCCCATTCCAAGAGCAACTCCTCCCGAACTTTTATAACGGATTTCCAGTACCACGCTTCCACTGGGCAGGTAACGAGCCCGGTACTGTCCAGCCCTTCGCCTGAAATCTGAAATGGCACCAGCTCTCCTTCAGGAACTCTGACAACAAGTCTTCGTAGGAAAAGTACAGAGCTTTTCAAGATCTTTTGAGATGGACCGTGACAAGAATGGGGTTGAAAAATACACTGGTTTCAGTGTAATTCTTCCATTTTTTTTCTTTACTTTTAAAACTCATTTTTCGTAGATATTCTTGTAAATCTCACTGAATGTTGAGTAGCCATAAGCTTGTTATTAAACTTCAATGCCATAGCTCTACTATTTCGACCGTTGGCTCTCATAAATAAATACACGCCAGGAGATGAGACATATAGTGTCTTATCTCCATGTTTGTATGTGTCTGTATCAAGTTTACCTGAGTTTGTTGAATGGGTAGCTAACTCATTAATATAGAAATCATGATGAATTCTATCAGATTATTAAGTTTAAGCTTAGAGGCCAGTTGTGATTATTGCTAAGCAGGAATCACTTTCCCATCCGTAAAATATTTTTCCGAAGAAATCGTATAATTCATTCCAGAATATTGTTAGAAATCACTATATTATTTTGGTTAGATAAAGAGTTAAAATATATGTGAACGAGTCAAGTATCAGGCAAGACTCGTGATTCAGGTGCCTTGTAATGAATCGCGAAATCCGCCTCAAGAAAAACTGTACCAAGATACTAACTCGTAGGAATCCATTTATTTTACTAAAAAGACCAGATATTGCATAATCAAGAAAGCATATTCAGGATTTTGTCGTACATTGTTAGTCGTAGTAGGTGAAACCTTTGACTCGTTATGCCAATATTTTCTTGCTTAACCAGGGAAAGCAGAAGCAGGGGACCAAGTATTGATTATAAATTCCAATGCAGTAATAACTAACCCTCCGTTAGGTAACCATGTATTTATGTTTTAGATTTCTGCTATTTGATTTCATTCTAAGTTTGTAATCCTAATGTCTTGATTAACACCAGTTCCTGAGAACAATGTTGTCTATATGATTACGCTTTAGTAAAGAAGAATATTACTAAGTTCTATCTTTTCACTTTAACTTTGGAATTAGTTTCTTACTTTCATATTTTATGGAAAGAATTCGTTATATATCCGACCTAATTTTTCAATGACATAATTTTTATTACGTGTTTACAGTACTGTTGTAACTTGTTTAAATTTCTTTTATACTTCTCAGTGACACCAGGTTATCAATGTATCAATTAATCAGCAATATTTGCTTGTCTTCCAAGTCGGTGTTGCGGTTTTAAAAGGAAAGGAAAGAATTTCGACAGGAATGCTGTTCTCTTCTCTCCTTCCAAAGTACCTGTAACTTTCCCGTACATCGTAAATGCCATCAGCTATGATTTATATTTTTACTTTATTCAGAAGACTTTCAAGCTTGTCATTGCCTTTTCCACCTGGGGACATCCAGTCGCTTGTTTCAATCAATATTTCGTTGAATTTCTGGAGTTTCATATCTATCGCAACTATGCATGTCTGGCGTCATATCTGGGGACAATTTTCTAAACACCCAAATGATCTGTGTAAAGGAGTTGGTATCTACTGTGTGAAGTTTCTCTAGGTTAAACGTCTAAAAGTTGTGTCTTTCTGCAATTTATTATATATTTCTCATTTCTGTTATGATTTTATTCTTTAAAAGAAGATTTTTATATGTCTATAATTCATTGTGACTACTAAGAAATCATGTTCCTGGTGTCTGTGACCAATAGTTGTAATGTATTCTTCATTTTATTGTGTAAAAAACGCTTATCACTTCGTGACGATGGTGAGGATGCGTCTTTATCTGGCCTAGCAAAATGTAGCTGAGGTCAACAGATATAGTTCTTTTTTGCTGAAGTTCTTTTTTTTTATCTTCCATAGTACTATGGTTTAGCCTCAACTTCACTCTTTATACTGTTTGTAGTTTTGAGTCCCTCTAGGGAAAAGAGAGTTTATCTTAATTTAATTACTATTCAGATTTAAATCTTTCAGTAGAAGGCGTATCCGAAAAAAATGTGAGAAAACCGAGTAAGTTAAAGGTCATTGTAGTTAATAAAACCTTAAGGCCAACGTGACCTGTAAATTATATATAAAGTATCATTTAAACTTGATTTTCATGGCATTATTGCATAACTTTCAGGTACTCGGTACCCACCGTTCACTGTGTGTCTTTTAAATATTAAGAATTTTCTTATAAGCGGTATACTTTTTTTTCCCCGTTTATGACCTTGTTCACTCTTTTTGTTGTCACTAGAAATACTTAGACAAGAAGGAAACTAGAACAAAGCAGAGAATGAAGACGGTTATTAGCGATTGTGGTCATTCGCCCAATATTTGAGAGTTGTGTCATCCTCAAATACCATAAACACTGCTGTCAATTTTTTGCAGTTGTGGAGCGGCATCAACGTTCATTCTGAATTGCGATTTTCCGTTCAAGGTTGAAGAAGAAATTGCTTCAAACCAACATTACTCATACTTCATTCATACTCTTCTATTTGTGTGTGTATATATATATATATATATATATATATATACACACATACATATATATATATATATATATATATATATATATATATATATATATATATATACATATATACATATATATGTATATATATATATATATATATATATATATATTTGTATACACACACACACACACACATATATATATATATATATATATATATATATATATATATTATACATGTGTATATATTTGTATATATGTGTATATATGTATATATATACATATATATGTATATATATATATATACATTTGTATACACACACACACACATATATATATATATATATATATATACATATATGTATATATATATATTATATTTATATATACATGTATAATATATTATACAAGTGTATATATTTGTATATGTGTATGTATATGCATATATATATATATATATATATATATATGTATGTATGTATATCTATATACATATATATATATATATATATATATATATATATGTGTGTGTGTGTGTGTATAAGCTACTTATTTTCCTTTGGCAAGCAATAATCCAGCTAAAGGTTGACACCATGTTATGATAGTACCTTAACAATGGGGCATTGCAAAGTTTCTGTAGGTTAATGTTGGGAAGTCAAGTTATAAAATGGAAAGCATGAAAACTTATTAGAAAATGTCATATATTGTTTTACCAAACGACGCGTTTGTATACACGCATTAGCATGTGTGCGCGTATGCTGTCCTTCGTGTGTTTATACAGCCGAAGGCACCAACTTATATATAGCCTGTATATATGAAAAAATAAAAGTCAGGTATGCCCTTTCGACATCTAAGTCAAAACTATATACCAAAAGCTATAGTCTTAAGCATAATTATCCTTTTTCGCAGGAATGTTTATTGTACATAATATAAGAGAGAGAGAGAGAGAGAGAGAGAGAGAGAGAGAGAGAGAGAGAGAGAGAGAGAGAGAGAGAGAAAGGTCAATTATCATGTTGTTTGTAGGATATATCTAAGTCTTTTAGAATTAAGTGTGAAACGATCATGTTAACATATAAGTACAATACATTAAGTCTAAATAAAACTGTTTTTTGTAAGTTAAGACCATAGTATTTTTATTTTATTGTAAATATTCACAGAATCCAATTTTACATAAATCTATAATAATCTCTTATCAAGAGTAAAACTTTTGTTACTCGTCTTTGTCCTGATTTACCTCGAATTTAGTTTTAAAAGGAATAGGCCGAGACTGTCACAGTGCCTCTGGAGGTTGAGGTTTACTTGCGTTAAGAAGTGAATTATAATTAAATTGTCGAAATATTGTTACACTGCCGATACCAACATTACATCAGAACTCACAGTATTGTTTTATCCAAATTTCAGCGCGTATTAAAATCATTAGTTGTCTTTTGTGAATTTTGTGATATTAAACTTTTTCTATTTCTGCTACTCCTATCTCTTCTTTTATACAGTATATATATATATATATATATATATATATATATATATATATATATATATATATATATACATATATATATATATATATATATATATATATATATATATATATATATATATATATATATATATATATATATATATATATATATATATATATATATATATATATATATATATTATATATATATATATATATATATATATATATATATATATATATATATATATATATATATTAGAGAATATCCTTATTTCTTTTCTCTATGGCTTTTTTCATTCAGTCCGAACACATCCATATGACCACTTTTAGAACTCCTTACCGTTTAGAAATATTTTTCATCTTGTATTGTTAAGTGAACGTACTGTACTTCTAACACCACTTTGGCAGCACATGGACCACTGTAATGTATCTTTACACAAACATATAAGGGAAATTATTTATGTACTACTTTGTTCACTTGGATTATAAGTGAACATTGATGAACATGTGACTATTATTTTCTGTATTTACTTTTTATCTTTATTGATCAATTTTCATAAGAGTGAAACTGTCGACAATGCTTGTCCCACTATGCGATGTTGGAAACTTACTTCGTTAAACCTTACCTGTAATTTAGAACATATTTCGTGGAATCAAGCTAAAAATGCATAATTTGAGGGTTCTTTTAATCAGGAAATGGCAGAAACTCCAACACCATTACAATTTTTCTATAATTAACCAGAACCTCCCCCACAGACTCTTCTAGCAAACAAATATATTCATACAATCTCTTACATCCGTATCTTCCATATACTCAATGTAGAATGATTTGCTGGAACAGATAATTTTATATTGATTGATTTTTTTATGTTATATTTGGATGAGCCTTTGTGGTTCAGCAACGGCATATTGTATATCTCCCGTAGCATTACTTCTTATCTACAGGTTATTTACCTTTTTCCTTGGTTCAGTAAATACTGAGGCGGTAAGGGCATTCTTTCTTTAAACATTTCCACGTGTTATCTTTTTTTTTTTTTTTTTTTTTTTTTTGTCTGAAAAAAAAATAGTTTATCTTTCATGCCATATTCCCTTTGATGTAAAATTGCATCATAGTTTTTGAAATTGTTATTCTTTAGTGTTATTTTTATAGGTAGCATACTATTTATTTGGCTTTATATAAAGACTGCAAGAAACACTGCGGTGTTTTTTGCATTATCAATATCGGTGCCATTCAATTTGTTAGTTTATGAGTTAGATTTTAAGGAAATTTTGTGTGACTGTAGTTGTTATGTTTAGGTTCACTACTTTTTCGATATACTTTATTTCTCAGAACTACTGGTAATAGCTCTTGGGTGAAAGAAAATTATAATACTATATAATATGAACTGCCGTAGCTTCTGTATCGAAATAATCACCACGCTGTCTGAAGAGCTGCAAAATATTTGATATATTTCACGAGAAAATTTTTTTTTTCTTTCATCAGCTGAACGATGAAAGGATGATAAGAGTTCCAAAAGCCTTGGCTGTCCTAAAGTTCCCTCGTCGTTCATCCAAATCTATTTATATACAACAAGCAACTCACAAGATATGTCTTTTATATCCAAAATAATGTAAATATATTTAATAAAGTCTGTATGCTTTCATAGTGAGTGTTCTTTAACCCACAGGGAACGTCAGTAAGTTGACTTTAATGCCATGCCACTGGCCGTCCTTCATGTGTTACACTCTTCCGATGATTGAAAACAAAGCACATTTGGTGTCAAGGGAATTTCTTCTTTATGAATCATTGGAATAATATGGAATATTTTTCTCTGAGAAGAGAACGAGATATGAAAAGAGAAAGTTAACCTTGCAGCAGCATAAAAGAGTCTTGGAAATATTCATCGAGATTTTTGTTGTTGGAAGTACAGTAGACTACTATACATGGTCATAACGTGAGTAATTGGACATGTTATACTAAACAAACATAACCTTTGTCCTTAACATTAAAGGTTAGCAAGAGGTGTCGGACGCGGTATACCCAGCCAGTCGTACGTGAACCCTCTTAAGATTAGTGACCTAAAAAATTCAGCCCCTTGAACTTTGAACCTACTAATATTGAAAATTATGCATTTTCCTTATTTTGATATATAATTGTATTTACGCTTCGGGTGCCGTAAAAACACTTATATGAAGATTTTGGTCTTGGTTTCAAGTAAATCGTATAATATTTGATAGTTACAGTAAAATATCAATTCAGACCTTTTGGGTCACTGTGACCTTAACCTTGACCCTATGAATTCTAAATTTTATTAGGGTACATTGTGTGTCTCATTAAATCTTTCCTGGAGAATCTCAAGTAAATCATGTTTTTTTTTTTCATAAAGTTGCTAGCAAAGAAAAAAAGCAATACCTGTTGCCCACCTCACAAGGGATGGGGTAAAAATTGAAAATGATAGAAACTCTGCTGTAGTTCAGCTTGCTATAGGCCAGACTGCCTTACTAGAAAGAAGCTGTGGTGTTATGAAGACTCTTGGGGTTGAAACAGCCCAAAAGCAAACCAAGGCATTATTATTATTATTATTATTATTATTATTATTATTATTATTATTGTTGTTGTTGTTGTTGTTGTTGTTATCATTATTATCAATATTATTTTTACTATCATTAATATTATGAAGATTATTATTATTATTATTTTCATTATTATTATTATTAGTAGTAGTAGTAGTAGTAATAGTAGTAGTAGTAGTAGTAGTAGTATCATTGTTATTATTATCATTATTATGATTATTATTATTATTATCATTATTATTATTATTATTACTATTATTATTATTATTATTATTATTATTGTTATTATTATTATTATTATTATCATTATTATTATTATTATTTTTATTACTACTACTATTATTATTATTATCATTATTATTATTATTATTATTGTTATTATTATTACTGTTTTTATTATTATTATTATTATTATTATTATCATTTTTATTATTACTATTATTATTTCATTTATTATTATTATTATTATTATTATTATCATTATTATTATTATTATTATTGTTGTTATTTTGTTGTTGTTATTATTATTATTATTATTATTATTATTATTATTATTATATTTTCTATAATTATTGTTGTTATTATTATTATTATTATTATTATTATCATTAATATTATTATTATTATTATTATTATTATTATTATTATTATTATTATTATTATTATTATTATTAGTAGTAGTAGTAGTAGTAGTAGTAGTAGTAGTAGTAGTACTAGATAGCTAAACAAGGAAGGTAGAATGCTGAAGTTGACTAAGGTGCTTCAATATAGAGAGAGAGAGAGAGAGAGAGAGAGAGAGAGAGAGAGAGAGAGAGAGAGAGAGAGAGAGAGAGAGAATTCTTTTGTATATTATTGCCTATACACCTATGATGGCTATAATTTGAAAGCTTTTTCCAAGTGTATTGCACCACTGCGCTATGCCCACCTTTTCTCATATGAGATCTTTTCTTTTCTGATTCCACTTTCGTCTAATATAAGGAAGAAATGTGTGACAAAACTAAAACGTTATAAACATAAAAAAAGATTAATATCAATTTCAACTTTGCGTTTCCTTGATAGGATACCTCAGAGAGGTCGTGTTACAATCTCAGAATCGTTACAAATTCTTACAATCTTTAAATGAAAATGATTCGACAACTCCAAATGAAATATGAGAAATTAATATAAAAAGAAACGCACAAAATCAATATACTTTTATTCACAAACTTATTGACAATTAAAACAATGTTGTGGAGTCTTTACATTCACTGACTAGAACGGTCTAGAAAGTAGAGTAATAAAATACATGATAGGTGAGTTGGCGAGTTATCTTCAGTTGCCGAAATATTGTTGGTACGGTGACTTTAGGCTTGAGAACGTTGCAAAAGGTCTAGGGTTGTATAAAACATCTTTGCATGACTACTACTACGTTTTTGAATGACAAGGTAGAAGATTGTTTCCTTGGCTTAATTCCCTTGAAAAATATTACATAAGTTTCACTGCATGATTCCATTGTGAAATTCTTAAATGACTATAAAATTCCTTCAAAGCTAATATCATGCGGCAAATGTTATGCTGGGGACATAGAAATCGTTATCTGAGATGTTTAAGAAGGATATTCCAATTTTTTTTTTTACTATCCAATTATCATGTCACTCTTTTGCACTCTAAACATCTTATGCTTGTTTGGCATTGCCCAGAGAGCAGGTAGAGGACCTCGTCTGTGATGTTTAGCCTACAGCCATTTGTTCTGTCACTCACTGCCCAAAGGAAAAAGCAGCTCTTTTGGTTGATGTATTCGACAGCAAGAAGAGAAATGAGAAACTAGATCATCCCCATTCCTGCTATACTGAGGCTAAACTAACTACTTTTAACTTTTCAGTCCCATGAAATTGAAACACTCTTGCCTTGATGATTATGGATGTGTTAGACCCAAATGGTATTTTTCTGTTTCTCTTTTTATAAACCTCACTGATTTCCTAGCTCCTAAGTTGTCTATTTTTTTGCTAAAGTCAGCACGAAGAGGCTCTTTTTTACAATTGGAGAATTGGTAATGTTACTCCATTAGGTAAATTTGTTTATGGTAGCTCTAGCACTGCTGACTACCGCCCAATTTCCATAACTTCCATATTACTTGAAGTTTTTGAACGTGTTTTCGCAAAACTTCTAAATAGGTATGCTGAAGGTAATCATCTGGTTCCTAGTTGGCAATTTGGCTTTTGCAAAGGCCTTGGAACATGTGATGCTCTTCTTACAATCTCTAATGTTGTACAGAAATCCTTTGATTGTGGTCTGGAAGTTCGTATGATTGGCCTTTATTTTGGTGCTGCCTTTCGCGTGTTAATCATGAGGTCCATGTATGCAAACTCAAACAGTTTGTAGTTGGTGGGTTTTCTCTTAGTATCATTATTGAATTTTTAATTAGTAGTTTGCAAAAAGTAGTTGTTGATGGGCACCATCTATTTTTGGGTGAGATAGCCATGTCGTCCTGATGGAAGGTTCCTATAAGTAGCTTCCTAAGGGATATTTGACTACAGTGATATTCCCAGAGAATTTACCTTTAGGTCTCCAGAATTCTAACTCCTGGCGCGAATATCCTTAAAATTTCTCTTCAGGATATTGCATAAATCAGGGGATGTATATCTTGATACGACACATAGCAATCTTCACCCCGAATAGCGTTTTCACTTCAAGGGGGAAAGTGGCAAAAATAGAAGGGGAGCCGTTATCAAGGTACCCTTTTCTCCCTTACTACTAAAGAGTATCTAGATGGCGCTGTATGTCAAGCTAGCGCGCTATTCCTTGTAGCGTTGAACATGGTGCTACAGATATAGTGATTTCAGGAGGGATCCTGCCAAGGCCTTTTCTTGTGGAAAAGGAGAGCGGGTCCATCAAGATGACATTTCTATCTCTCCCAAAAATAGATTTTTCACGTCGCTCAAAATCTGTTTTTGGGCTCAAGCCATGTCGTCCTGATGGAAGTTTACCAGAGAATTACTAAAAAGTACTGTATCTGTGGATTTTTAAAGTGCCTTAACCTTGGAACAGTTTTTTCTTTTGGTCATCCAGACCATTGAGACATATGACGTTACCGTTATACCTTTATACGTCATCACTGATAAACATAAACCACGTTAGTGCTTCCTGCCCCCTGCAGGGAAGAGTCATACTAGACGTAGAAAAGGAGTCTCAAGGTTTGCATATAACATATGAACAAACATAACATCAACTACATACAGGTCTCGCTGTATGTATAACAAATTGGAACAAGCATTGTCAGAAAATGTTTGTATTAGTATAAGAACAAAGGTATTAGCTATACATATTGTTCATGAGTAAATATATGCAGTCTATTAAAGGGTAATAAAACACTGATATATTTTTATTTAAAATTAATTGTAGGGTGAAATAAGATGCAAATACACATTGATAATTTATTGGTAATAAAGGACCAACATAAAGTAACATGTATAACATAAATGTTAATGAATGCAATAAGAAACATATCCAACAATCAAAGCACAGAAAATATTTGTTTTCACCTGAAAGGGAAAGGATATTAATGCAACTGTAAATCTGAAAATTTACTAAATTATCTAATATTCATTTCTGTGTCTATTCACACTGTGTAAGTACACACGGCATAAGTGTTATCTCTATGTTTCTTCACCTCAACTAAATAGAACAGTCCTTAATGTCACCTTGGAGACACTTATTTTAAAGTATTGCACTGAGAGGTGTCAACACCTTCACCCTTTTCATTGATGGTCCCAATTAATTCACTGTTCATCGCAGCACTAGACGACAGGTTTTAGTACACTATCTGCCGCCACCACGTATCGCTTGAGTTCATGCACTTGCTTCGCATAATGCTTGTAGAACACTCTGGATGACTTCCATCCAGTGTATAAGCGAAGACGCTCAAAATCAATATACTGAATAAATTTCAGTGATAAAACGATTTTTCTTGGATCATGACCTGCGGGTGTACTGTCAGGATCCGCTCTGCGAATAAAATAGGTGATTTTCGCCCTTAGTTGTTTTAGGGATAGGTTTGATCTTGAGGTTTCTCCTTTAAAGAGCTGTCTTACCCTGAAGTCTGAAGTTCTTCAAAGATAGGCCTTTAGACACTCCACTGGACACAGCGAGACATCTTCCTTCAGAGGGCAGATTCTCCAGGGACCCCATCTTTTAGTGGGTAGCTCGTTCTTAGCGAACAAGAAAATTACTTTTTGAGTCAAGTCTTTCAGAGAGCAATCCTCATTGTTCACTGTTGAAGCAAAGTGTAGGACCTTGTCCAAGGACCATGAAATAGGCTTCGGAAGGGCTGCAGGCCTGAGTCTAGCACAAGCCTTAGGGATCTTGTTAAAAAATTTCGTTTGACAAGTCTACTTGGAAGGCGTATAGCAGAGGTCTAGTCAGAGCTGATTTACACGTGGTTATTGTATTGGCTGCTAGACCTTGTTTATGAAGGTGGATAAAGAAGGACAAACAGAAGTCCATAGAGATTTCTTTTGGTCCTTTTGCTTTGACGAAAGAAACCCACTTTTTCCAAGATGATTCATATTGTCTTTTGGTTGACTTAGACTTATATTCTTCTAAGAAGTCTATACTGCCTTTCGAGATCCCAAATCTTTTCTTTACTGCTAAGGTGAGAAAATCATAAGATGAAGGCTTTGGGTTCTCTGTGATGAAGCGAAGACAGTCGACTTTTGTACCTGTTGAGACAGTACTGGGTCCGGCAGAGGGACCAGCCTCAGCTTCAGTTCCAATACTAGAGGGAACCAGTTGCTCTTTGGCCACTTGGGAGGCACTAGAGCTGCCGTTCCCCGAAAGGATCTCAGCTTGTTGAGGACCTTCATGAAGAGATTGGTTGAAGGGAACAGGTAGATCCAGTTCCATCTGTTCCAGTCGAGGGACATGGCGTCCGTCGCTTCTGCTAGAGGGTCCTCGTATGGGGCCACATAACGAGGTAGCTTCTTGTTGTTGCTCGTCGTGAAGAGGTCGATCTGCGGTTTTGGGACTTGACGTAAGATGAAGGAGAATGAGCCTGCATCTAGGGACCATTCTGACTCTATCGGCGTGAGCCTGGATAGAGCGTCCGCCGTCACATTGCGGAACCCTTGAAGGTGAACTGCTGATAAATGCCATCTCTTCTTTTCCGCCAGGTGGAAGATGAACAAAATCACTTGGTTGATTTGGGGCGATCTCGAGCCTTGACGATTCAGACATCTCACTATCACCTCGCTGCCCAGGATCAGTCTTATATGGGCTAATTTGCAAAGGGACAGCTTCTTCAGCGTCAGAAATACTGCCATGGCCTCCAAAATGTTGATGTGGAAGGTCTTGAATAGAGAAGACCAAGTCCCTTGAACTTTCTGTTGATGGGAGTGACCTCCCCATCCTTCCTTTGAGGCATCCGTATGGATGATGACTGAAGGTAGAGGTGGTTGCAAGGGTACGGTTCTCTTTAGGTTCTTGGCCTTCGACCATGGCTTGAAAAGTGGTCGTAGTCGGGTTGGTATTGGTCTTCTTAGATCTCTTCGAGCGTTTGATGCGTATCTTCTCCAGACTCCTGACGCATCTTTTATCTGTGCTCTGAGCACTGGGTCTGTCACTGATGCAAACTGGAGAGAGCCCAGTATTCTTTCCTGTTGGCGTCTTGAGATCCTGTCGGATTTCAGTAGTCTCTTGACAGATCCTGCTATCTCTCTCCTCTTCCCTGGGGGAATGGAGAGACGGTGTGACTTTAAGTTCCAATGTATTCCTAGCCATTGAAACTCTTGAGCTGGAGATAATCGAGACTTCTTGACGTTGATCTTGAATCCTAGATGTTCCAGGAATTGGATCACTTTCTTGGATGCTTGTATACACTCCGTCCTGGATGCTGCCCACACCAGCCAGTCGTCCAGGTACGCTACTACCTGTACACCTTCTAGGCGTAGTTGTTGAACGACTGCGTCTGCAAGCTTAGTAAAAATCCTTGGGGCTATGTTTAGTCCAAAGAGCATGGCTCTGAAGACGTACTTCTTCTTCTGTAGCCTGAATCCTAGGTAGGAGGAGAGGGGGCAGTTGATTGGAATATGCCAGTAGGCATCTGCCAGGTCTATCGAGACTGTGTACCCCCTTTTGGTAACAGGGTCCTTATGTGTTGAAGGGTTAACATCCTGAACTTGTTTTTTATGAACTTGTTGAGTGGTGACAAGTCCAGAATGACTCTGAGTTTATCTGAGTCCTTCTTGGGAACACAAAACAGCCTTCCTTGGAATTTGGTGGACTTTGCTCTCCTTATCACCCGCTTGCTCAAAAGTTCTAGGGTGTATTCTTCCAGTTCGGGGGTGGAGCGTTGGAAGAATTGAGGAAATGGTGGTGGAGCCTTGCTTCAGCTCCATCCGAGTCCGTTCTTGATTAGGCTGTGGGCCCAAGGATCGAAGGTCTAATGATCATGAAATTGTTGGAGTCTTCCTCCTACCGGAAGCTACTCATTGCTTCTGGTTTCCGGAGGATTTAACTCCTTGACCGCGTCCTCCTTTAGCCCCTTTACCTCTTGGGGGGTATCTAGAGGAGCCCCATTTAGACCCTCTACCCTTGGGACGAAAGGTAGTGGTCTGCCTCTCGAATGCAGGATTGAACGCTGGTGACTGGGCAACCAGCTGTTGAGGCACCATCTGATACGTTGGTTGGGGTTGAGCCGCCATCTGGGGCACCGCGGTCATGGGAACTGTGGGAAGTTGTTGCTGTTGCTGCTGCTGTCTAGCAGGGCGAGAGGACAACCTGGGTCTTTTAGTCTTCCTCTTAGGCTGGGGACCCTCATCTGGGGAAAACTTCCTCTTCGCCGACATGCCCCACTTCTGGAGAAGGTTTCTATTCTCCGTGGCGGCCTTGTCTGCGACTTCCTTGACCACTTCACTCGGGAAGAGGTCCTTTCCCCAGCTATTGGAAGCTATCAGCTTCCTGGGTTTGTGCTTTACTGAAGCAGAAGCAAACACGAACTCCCTACAAGCACGTCTGGCTTTGGCAAAGCCATACAGGTCCTTGACCACAGTAGCCAAATGCGTTTTGGCCATGACCATTTTCATATCCGGGGTTCTACTATTGCTTGCCGTCGCCTTTAGACAAATCTGGAGAGATAGAGATGCAGCAAGTCTTTCCTTTGTCTCTTGCTCCTTACGTAAGAGAAAGTCAGACAGCTTAGGGAGATATTCGCTGAACTGACGTCCAGCAATGTCTGCTTCCAACTTCCCAACTGAGAAGGTAAGGTGGACTTCCTTCCAGTCCTTATCTTCCATGGGCAGGGCTAACGATAAAGGTCTACACTCATCGAGTGTAGGGCAAGGTTTGCCTGCCTCTATTGCCTTAATGACTGTCTTAAAACCCTTTGATGTAAAGGGAAAGGCTAACTAACTTTATTTCAACAGATCACAAGTTTTTATACAGGCTCTTCCAAACAAGAACATTAAAAAAAATTCAAACAAAATAATTCATGAGCAGGCAGGCTTAAACAGGTTGTTATCAGCGATAAGTATATAAATAAAAACAGAAATACCTTTACAGCATACAAGCGCGTGTGAAACACATGCATTACGTGGCTCTCTGTCAAGGGTAAATACCATACTTTTAAAAGGGATGTTATTAAGAGAGAAATTCATATTTCTTCCCAAAGTGTGAGCAGAGAGACGAGATTCGACTGCTGTAGTGTTTGGTCAAACCTGTCACCACTCCACTGTCGTTAGCAGTTTGGAAATAAACCGAGCCTCAACGAAGAGCACCTGCAGCAATAAGGGAACTGTCCTGTTTTGACCAAGATGACATTGACTTAATCAGTGCGTCAGCACATTTTGAGAAACAGAGCCTGAGTGATATCCTTGTTTATGAAATATGTCATTAAGGGTGGGCACGTGCTGCCTCTTGTTATGACTTGGCACGAGGTCCAGATTGCATCAGAAATTTGTTCTAGAAGCTTCCACGACGTGATCGAAGGAGGCATTTTTGAGGAGGGCAATCAAGATGCAAAATTGTAAAAAAAATGCCTTAGATGGAAATGACTACTGCCTACTGTAATTAACATTTCCCATACATGGGTATATAAACTTCAAGAAGAGGATGTCCAGGAGAGATAAGACAGAACATAAGACAAGAGAGAAACTATGTCCAAAGCAGATGAGAACCAAGTCCTGATGGGATAAGAAGCAGAGAAGACCAGTAGTCTGATAGAGTCAGTTTTCAACCTTCCCTTCAGACGACAAACGCCTATCTCCAAAATCCTGTTATGGTTGAGAAGAAGAGATAAATTGAAGCACCCACCCCTTCCTGCTTGTGGCGAGAAGTAGCTCACACTGCCTGCAGCCTATCACTATCATCGAATTCTTGGAGAAGACTTTTGATGCCCCATCTTGATGCCACCCTTTCTGTGACGTCTTCAAATAGAAAATCATTGTGCCAGTTTCATCTGAACTTCAGCTACCCTTCTGCTATGTTCTCAAGCCTGAAGCAGCTGTACCTGTATCATCTCAGCAGCTGCAGAAAACTATTCCTTGAGTATTTCTGCGTTAATGACTGTTCCCCTTTTCTATTAATGTTTTGATTGATTTGATTTGTCATTTAGGGTAACCGAATTAATAACATTGATTTTCTTTATAAATTTGAGAATAAACAAGTGAGTTGTATTCTAATCCCAGGTGAATGGTGGCCAATGTGTTTCTTGACAGGGCATCGACAATGGGATTCATTTTCCCAGGGATGTGTTGAAGGGCACAATTGTATTAAGCCATAGTGGAGAGATGTTGGCATTAATGGGAGGACCAGACATCACAATGTAGAGTGAAGGTGTGCACCAAAGGCATGTGGTCCATGTGAATGATGAAGGGCGTACCTTCTACGAAGTGGCAAAAGTGACGGACAGCCAAATGCACCACCAGCAATTCACGGTTGAAGGTAGAGTAGCCAGATTCTGCCTTGGACAGTTGTCTACTGAAGAAGGCCAGTGGGTGGGGCGAGCCATTGGCCACCTGCTCGAGTACTACACCAATAGCAATGTTACTGTCATTGATGGAGAGATGGAGAGGAATATGTGGCACGGGAAAAGTGAGAGTAGCAGCAGTTGATAGGGCATTCTTTGCATTGCATAAGGCCGCTTCTTGAAGGGACCCCACTTCAGGTCTTTTGGCTTGCCCTTGAGGGAAGCGTAAAGGGGATTAAGAGTGGCAGTGATGGCTGGCAGGAAACGGTAATAATAGTTGATCATGCCCAAGAATTCTTGCAGTGCTTTCACGGTCGAGGGCGTAGGGAAGTTCTGAATGGCTGCTACCTTCTCAGAGAAGAGGTGGACTCCTTCAGGAGTGATGCAGTGCCCTAAGAACATTACTTCGTTGGTGCTAAAGGTACACTTGTCCTACCAGGCTACAAGGCTGTTCTGGTGTAGGTGGTCAAGCTTGATGCGAAGGTGATGGAGATGTTCCTCTTTGGAAGAAGAGAACACAACTATGTCATCCCCGTAACATACACAGAAGGGGAGGTTCCCTAAGATGCCATCCATGAGGTGCCTTCAGTGGTGATGGCAATCTTGTGGATGTCCTCTGGGTTTATGAGCACCTGATAATAACCCTTTTAGGAGGTTGAGCATGAAGAACTCCTTTGCTCTGTGTAAGTAGGAGATCACGTTAGCGATGTTTGTGAGGGGTTAGTGATTCCGTTGTGTAAGCATGTTTAGACGCCTGTAATCCCCACAAGGGCGTATGGAGCCATCCTTCTTCAGGACAATGTGCAAGGGCTTGAGGCCTTTTGGCAAACTCTTGTTTAGTAGCTGCCAAACGATCAGGTGCCAGACGCCTGAATCTGTTGAAAACTGAGGGCCCCGTTGTCTTGATATGGTTATGAATACTGTGTTTGGCGGGAACAGTGGGCATTTGGCGAAGTTCTGGATGGAAGACCTCAGGGTACGACATGAGGAGGTGGGTGTAGGCATCTGTGGGTAAGATGATGTGGAATGCAAGGTTGGAATAAGCTGGTTGGAGAGGTGATGACAAGTAAGAGTCTGCTTTGACTAGCCATCTGTGAACAACATCAACCAGGAGGTGGTAATGTGAGAAGAAATCCACACCGAGAATTGGCAATATGACGTCAGCATCAAGAAGCTTCCATGATATTTGGTGCTTCCAAATAGTAATGTGAGGTTATCGTATTCATAGGTGGATATCACAGATCTGTTGGCAAATAACAGGCGTATGTCAGCAGATTTAGACAGACTTCGTCGTGTCCTGGACAGTACCCTTGGAAGAAGAGAATGGCAAGCACCCGTGTGTACCAAAAATCGCATGCCCATACCTGCATCATGTAAAAAGAAAAGATTAGTGACAGGCGAGGCCATCGCCACAAGCGATGGCCTACTTATATGTTTTTTGGCCACTGACAACCGTTTGCACATTTCTTTACAGCTGCCCCGAATCTGGAGTAGTAGTAGCACAACTGCGGTCGATGGGCATCAATAAGTGGCTGTAGAGGTTGTTGGTTGGAGCGTGAGCGAGTGGTGAGTGGTGGGCTTGTGGCCACTACGGTACGTCACTGGGTGGCTGTCGGTGTCCTACTGCTTTCACGTCAGCTTCGGTCATTGTTGAAGAGTTGTCCTCTTCATCAGGAGTGGAGGTATTGATGGAGGTCTTGAAGGTGGTGAAGTGGTTGTCGATAAGGATGCTAACTTTGGTCATCAGGTCCTTCAGGGGCAAAATATCGATAATGATACCCATTATCGATATTTTGGAAATATCGTACAGGTTCAGGTAAGTGTCGTACTGAAAGGGCACAAAGTAGGGTCATCTCTCGAGGAGAGCCGTCTGCGCCAGGTTGCAGGTGAGTGATGCTGATCCTTTCCCTGAGGGCAAGCAAAACCATCTGGTCCTCCAGCAGTTGTCAAGAGAGCTGCAAAAGCTTGACTATACGGGCCCCTGGTTATGGCGATTACTGCTCCAGTAGGTATGTTTAGAGTGCATCAACCTCTTTTGGGGTGTCCCCTTGCTTGCAAAGCCAATCATAGATTTCTGGGAAAATATCCTTGGGGATCGCCACAAAAACATAGTCTGCTTTTATGTTGGGCTGAGTCATGCCCTCAAAGCAAAACGGAACTTTGGCACACTGGAACTAGGCGAACGCTTCTCCGCTAGGAAAGGGCAACAGTTTCACGGAGGTAGCATATGTCGAAGAGGCAGGCTCGGTGGGTGGGATCTTGAAACAGTATGGCACAGCAGTGAGGGGAAGACAGGAGAAAGCGATTCCTCTGGTGGTCACCAATTGTGTGGGAGTGCCATTAGGTGATAAATGAGAGGTGAGGTGAATGCAACCAAGTTTATTTCAATGGATCATAAATTTATATGAACAAGAACATCACAGAAATTCAAACAAAATAATTCATGAACAGGCAGGCTTAAACAGGTTGTTATCAGAGCAAGGGGAGAGTGATATACAGTATACAAAAAACAGAAATACCATTTCAGTGTACGAGCATGTGTGAAACACGTGCGGTACAATGCCTTACTTTCCAGTCCTTATATGTCTTTGAATATCTTTTACATGACTTTTGCATTTCTCTGTCCCATCACCAATTTTCTCCTTTTGACTCTTCTTCCTGTTAGTTCCTCTTTTCCCTACACATATTTCTTTCATGTCTGTCTAGATATCTTCCACACTGTTACCCTGTCCAATCTCTAAGTTAAACTTTTACAGTCCTCTCTCACACGCAATCCTCCTAAACTGCTCACCCTTTTCTCCTTTAACATCCCAAACCTTAATTCTCTTCTTAGTTTTCTACCTCTCATTTTAAAATCCATCACTGCCAGTCTACTGTATGTTGTTTAACACATTCATCCCTCAAAATCATTTTACAGTTCATCACATTGTTTTTGTCAACTCCTCTAAACAGGTTGTCATCTATTAGGGTTTCCACTCTTTCATTTTCATAAGTTATCAGTTGCTTATCTAACTTCTAAAACCATGCCAATTCAAAACTTTGAGCCATCTCAAGTATATAATCCCCATCTTCATTTCTAATTCCAAATACATAGCCTCCATGTACCTTTTCATATCCATCCTTTCTTTTCCCCACTCTGTCATTTATGTCTGCTCCTATGATTAGCATCCCCTCCTCTTTCACTGTAGTAACAGCTGTCAAAAACTCTTGTCTAAATATTTTTTTCTTGTTCTAGGCAACCCATCCGAGGAGCATATGCAGAAATAATATTTACTATCTGATTCCTTACAATCATTCGAATTTTTACAAGCCTATCATTTATTCTCTACTTCTACCATTTTTATCTTATAGTTATTACCTATTATGGCCCCAACTCAGTTACTTCCCTCTTACAACGAGCTGTAATAGAGCTTATACCCATATAATATCTAGTTCCACTTTCTTTCCATCTTGTCTCCGCACACACAGGATATCTATTCTACTCCTCTCCCATCACATTCATTATTGCCCTCAGTCTTCCCATTAGAGTACAGACATTCCAAGTACCTGCTCTTATTTTCTATTGTCATTAGTTTCTTTGGCCATATTCGTGAACCATGTGGTATCCCTCCTCCATTTATCACGTCAGTAGGGGGATCCTGACTCATGACACTTACAGGGGCTCCCTAGCTGCAACCATATTTCTAATAGCACCAGACATGTTTTTTAATTTGGCAGAGGGTTTTTTCGATCGCATTTCCTTGAAGTCATTAACCACAGTTATTGGTGGTGGGTGTGACCTTTGATTAAATAGTCCAACCGTAGGGCAACAGTTTTCAGTTATTAGCAGTGGGCCCAGTCTTTTGCTAAGAAACAAGATTGCAAGGTAGCAGTTGTCCTTTTCGTTGCTTTCTATGACACGCAGGAAGCACAGTGGTAATATTCTTATACATCTAGCACAGTATTTTTTACACTCAAATATCCTTGATAATCATGTGCTAATTCTAAAATGAATTTGTGTGCCTTTCTAGGGATTACTATTGTTTGATAGTCTCATCATTGGTAACTGACTTGGGATGAACAAAACGACACATAACCTCTTTTTTTAAATAAAAGGTTTCCTTACAAACATTTATAGGTTCATCACCCGGGTCACATTAAAAAATTCGTGTTGGACTCTTATCCTCTCTTTGCACCTTGACTAGCTCATCCTTATTTACAAAGTGCCTAAACCATCGCAGTAACTATTACTTGAACCCACTATACCAACTACGTCTAAGTCATTACTTCAGATATCTACATGGTCAGCTTGGCTAACACTGTCAGCGCCAACAGAATTGGTCTTCTCAGTATCACTCGTACTAAGATCATCTTCCCCACCCGTATCACATTTGTTAGAATCCAGCAATTTGTGCTTATTCAAATACACGAGCGAACTATAACCGTAATCTGTATCTGCATCAAAACCTGACCTACTATGCATTTCTTGGCCTTGTCCAATTGATTTTCGCTGATAAAATCCTACCAAAACATCGGATATGGGTCACATGTTGGAAATAGGTATTTGAAGCCACAGCCTAATTGGCAAAAATATGCAATAATGTCTAATGTGAATAATAAAGGCACTTACCAGAGTAAATCTAAGAAATTAAAAGGGTAACTTAGCTAAATTTAGACGCACCCAGAGAGAGACTATGTAGACGTCATTACTGAAGGCCCTCCCACTCATTGAATCTCTACTGTAGTATGACGTAGTTACTAGACACTCCAGTCGTTTAGCCACTTTATGAATGAAGACAC
>NC_090739.1:56146989-56159489 GCF_036898095.1 Palaemon carinicauda
GCGTTTATGTCCCATAGAATAACAGGCTACGGCAAAGAAAATGCAAATTTATTATTTATAGACAGCATTCAAAATGGATACAACTGTAAAGATCAACTAAATAATGCATTTATTTAGAAATGTCAGGTTTCTAGTCTACATAGTGGTGTTGTTGTATCGCCAGAATGAACCTGCCATCTCTAAAGGGACCAGTAGATTTGAGGAAGGATTTTTCACCCGGACTGAATAGAAACTATTGTCCGCAATATTACATATTACATCTGTCATTGTAGGCAAATAGAGACTTCCCTCTAAACTCACCTTATCCACTTCCTGCTGCGCTTCCTCTTCCAGTTCCTCCGGTTCCAGACTCTCCATCATGTCCTCCAGCATTTCCTCGATGATTCCAGCCATCATAATTTCTCGGCTGAGGTCCTTCATGGTTTTGCTGATAACGGGGAGCCTCGCCAACTCTTGCGTCGCCTTCATCACTACCGTCTTCTGCTACAGGGAACCAGTGACCAGTGACCAGTGGTAGTTACAATCTCCCTTTATTATCATTGTGACTATCTCATGCCAAGCTATAACTCCAATTGTTTATTGCAAGCCTAAAGGCCCCAAAAGGGAAAGCAGCTTGTGCAGAAAAAGAAACATAAATGTAAAGAGAAAACTATAAAGAGGAATAGAACAAAATATAAGATTAATAACATCTAGTTTTGGTGTTCTTTTTAAGGATTCCAATGGAGAATACAGTTAAACTTATATATAAATAATATGTAAAATAATAAGAATTATTTGTTTTATCAACTAAAACGACCTTTCCAGCTTTGCTAAAGTTATAATCCTATTCCTATTAAATGATGTTAGTGTGGGCACGTGTTGAAGATGGATGGTGGGGAGGACTTGAGAGGAACCTATTAGGGTGGAATATCGAGAGAGAGGCAGAGAATTATATGGCGAGATAAGATAACGGATGATATGGAGGGTTTGGTGGAATAGGTTGCCTTTGATAGAAGGCATTGGAGCGGGCACATTAAGCAACCGACCCTTTAATGTAAGGATAAAGGAGGGAAAAAAAGATGTAGAAGAAACAGTTGGGACATGAAGACGTACTACATAGTGCAGTGTTGTACAGCTGAATTTGCAAATCCACCAAGACTGACGATGAATTTAATATACTGTATACTGTAGTTCCGTGCGCATTCTGTATACATGAATCGACAATTCATGGCTCAACATAGAAAAGAGGTCTATGAAGAGGTAATTTTGATGAGTGAAAAAATAATGACGACAAGGTGTTCACAACACTAACTTCCAAGCTATGCCTTCATCTGGCACTGAACGAAGTTTAGGTGAGCCATGATGGAGTATATGCATGCCACGGCGTTCGTCGACTGGACCAGTTGTTTAGCGAGCATGGGACACATTTCTTTGTCGTTCTTTTTGGCAGCTTCTTTCAGTGACCGTTCAACTTTTTCCCCTTCGTGTTAAACGGTTATTTTCAAGAATATAAATTTGCAGTAAGTTCGTCCTTGAGTATAACTCTTAAGATTAAGATACAGTAGTATGTTAGTTGCGTGAAATACAGCACTAGTATTATTAATTTTTCCTAAGTAGATTAATATAAGAACAGAATTGCTTCAAATATTGTATGTTCTCGAATCTGCTTTGGGAAGTCACAACTTACTCGAATTAATACGTTTTGTGCAAACTTCCAGCATCTATAAATAATTCAAATTTTATTACGATAAAATGTGCTCTTAATATAATTGATTAGAAATATTCATACCACAACAGGATTCATAGTAAACTTGAAGATATATCTAATACAGTACTTGAGTTTCCAAAGTTTCTCATGTCCCCTGAATTTTCCTTAACTTTATATTCAGTATTTTCTAAACTGAAGCAAGTTACTTTACCTAACACAGCTCACTTGCTTGAACTTCCTCTACCTTTTAGCAAACACAGTTCCCTATCACTACGTATCTCCAGAAAATTTGGTCCTAAGCCCTTTCGTCCAAATGTTTCTCTACTGAGTTTTAAGAGTACTGTACATTATCCTATCCGTATCCTGCATATGATCTGATTTATGGAAATGTAAATGAATAAACATTTTGATACCTAATCAGGATTTTTATATCTCGGAATACTTATTAATTTCAATTTTTTTAAGGGAAGGTATCCCCAGTAAATAATGATAAATTCAGAACAAATAGCTTATCCTCTCGGGACAAGGACATTGCATCAGCGACGGAGTTATTCAATCGAGGAGTTCTTTAATAAGAGGAGTGATAACGCCTAGCTATCACATATCTGGACATTTTATTCAGTGACAAGGTAATTCCTCCTTCTACCTATGATTATAGTTAAGTATTCTATTGAAATTTTAATACATACTAACTGTCACATAATCATGACAGATAATTCTATATGTTATGTTCAATTGTGAATGTACTTACAATGTGCGGAATGTGATTTATACTGTAACAAATATATATACGAAAATCATAGATATATCAGTGATCTGCTGAAATTACATAACAATTTACAATATTTACTAGGGATTTTGAATAAGATCGCTGCAAAAGTTTCATCCATATCATAATCATGTTATCATCATAATTTGCAATTCAAAACGTAATGAAAGTGTATTTTCCTTTTCTTGAGGGAATGTATATGATATAAAGCAAGATTTATTATATAATAATCATATGGAATCCTTTAATGCTTTAAATAAACACAAAGTTTTCAGATTTTTTTTTTTCTTTTTTTTTTTTTTTTTTTTTAGTGGAAGAAGAGGTTGATCAAGGATTCAGTTCAGCTCGTTTAAGACAGGACTTGGGTATATTTGGGAATACTGAGGGAGGTTGTGTAGGTCGCGAGCCACTTTTTCATGAAATCTTCATTATATTAATTATGTTTACTTTGTTTTTTAGAATCCAGTAATTTCAAATTTTGAAATATAATGCTATTGTGTGATTTTCTTTATAAAAATGCCTCATGGGTGTAATTGCTTTGGGTGCTTTGGAAACTATCCCAATAAGCCATACACAAAAGTAGTATCCTTTCCAAAGGATCCCAGTGAACGAGAACGATGGATTTTCGCCATGCCTAATGAACCCAACCGCTTGAGGTCTCTAAAGCAAATATACATCTGTGCATCTCACTTTAACTGCAAATGGACTTCATGAAGAAGTGGCTCACGACCTACACAACCTCCCTCAGTATTCCCAAATATACCCAAGTCCTGTCTTAAACAAGCTGAACGGAATCCCTGACCAACCTCTTCTTCCACCTGTGATGCTAGAGAGGCGAAAGCACGCAAGAATGCAAAACTTCTGGATAAAATTTAAGATTTTGTAGCCTTTTACGCAGAAATAACACTCAAATTACCCTTCATGTTTGTTCTATAGAGAAAATGAAAACTTATAAATGTCTAAAACAGATATAATAGGGCAAAAGGTGGAATTATTCATTCATATTCTGAATCATCTTTTGGTTTGGTTTTCCTTGAGGCTGTTAAAAAAAAATAGCATAAATGTACAAAAAAAAAAAAAAAAAAAAAAAAAAAAAACTCCTTTGCCAAAGAATAGTCTTATTTCTAAGTGGTCTCAAACAATAATTACTCTAGCTAGTAAACACGAGTTTGAAAGCTGTGACTAAATGCATCACATTATTGACTTAATTAATCTGATGATAGATTGTCATGATTCCCCTCGTTTTATATTTCTCATATCGCAAATGTATCTATTTTCTAAACCAGCTAAATTGAGATGCTTTGACTTAAATACATTAATTTTTGCACTTCAACTTTATTACTTATCTCCTAGTACAGTCAAATCCAAATGTCCTGTCGTCTCCGGTCGCCCACTGTCACCCCAATATCTATAGATTCCACAACTTCAGGTGTAGAAGAGTTTGGTAGTTAGGAGGGAGGACCATGGGCAAGGGGCGGGGGGAGGGTGACGGGGTAGGGGAGGACGCCAAGAAGGGGCAGGACGACGGACGGGGAAGTACTATTTGTTAGAGCTGTATGGTGTGTGATGGCCAGGGCAACACAAAATCATATGTATGAACGCAAATTCAATATATCACACGATCCGGTCCTAGTATTATGATTATAATGGTTCTAACTTATATTTGCTGCTTTTTTTTTTTTTACTATACCCTTCTCGCGAACAACTTGTTTACAAAAATTATCGATGATTAGTATGGCAATTATTATGTCTTGAGTGAAAAATCTTTTGTAAACACCAGCTAGGAGTCCTCTCTCTCTCTCTCTCTCTCTCTCTCTCTCTCTCTCTCTCTCTCTCTCTCTCTCTCTCTCTCTCTCTCTCTCTCTATATATATATATATATATATATATATATATATATATGTATATATATATATATATATATGTGTGTGTGTGTGTGTGTGTGTGTGTGTGTGTGTGTGTATGTGTGTCGAAAGAATGTGATTCTAAAGGCGGGGAAGGAGGAATTTTGTTTGAAAGTAATTCACTGTCAATTGATCACTATCATTATATTTTCGGTAATGATTCCAATTTATAATTACGTTGTATAGACCCACTTGTCATTCGATGTAACATTCTAACAGAAAAGTTATTGGCTAAAATAATGAACTTTTGTATAGTTTGGAAAATTTGTCCAGACTGAAAAACCTTACTTATACCCAATTCCCGAGTCCAATAACAACTCATTTTTCTTAGATAGCATATCTACAATTGGTATGCAACAATGCAGCATATATGACCAAGTATTTCAGGAAACACTAGTTTTGTGTGAGCAGTCAATCATCAGAGAGCAAATAATCTTCATATTTCTTTACATCCTCCCCTAGCTTACACTAGGTAAGGTTCCTTTAGGTGAATTTATGGCTTTTCTTAGTCTTGTTAAGTTTTTTTTTTTTTTCAAGATACGGTTTATATTGAGGTATAAACTTTTGTGCCACCATAAATTAATTCTACTGCTTTTTGTAGATTCTATGAAGACAAGTCACTTAATGCTTGAAATATTTGCATGATAGTTCCTAACCACACCTTAGTAACAATGAGACAAATTGGGTGAAAGCTGGGCAGATTAGTATGTCTGCATTCACTTATACAAAATGCAATATTGTTTTAATTACTACTATGGTATGGAACACACGTTGATTCTGTTCCCACTGAATAAGCTCTGGTTCCAGCTGTAATTTCCTAGTTAACAAGCAATTATATTCAGTTAGTATTGAAGATGGTTGATAAGAGACATCATAATTTCATAGTTGTCTTTATTTAGATTATAATATGACCCCAGGAGTATAGTGTAAAAACTAGACTACAGTGACCAAATGTAGTTGCTTACCATACTGAATATAAATATTTGCTGAAAAGTAAAGAAAATTTTTCATTATCTTAATTCTATACTATGTAAACTAAACACCCCTTAGTTTGATGTCCATCCACCATTATTATTATTATTATTATTATTATTATTATTATTATTAGCTAAGCTACAATCCTAGTCGGAAAAGCAAGATGCTATAAGCCCAAGCAGAGTGAAATATTAACAACCACAATTCAAACGCGCTCTTGTTTAGATGGCTTAGCACGTTTGTTGCTCTCGTGCGTTCCATTAACGAACTATTATTGCCCATATGTTCTCTATGGGGTTGAGGTCGCACACCTTTGGTGGCCAGTTTATTACCTGGATTTCCGGGTGATGCTCTAACCAAGCTTTAACTACTGTGTTGGTATGGATGGGGCTATTAGCGTGCACTAGAACGATTGGGTGTGGATTGGGAATGGCCATGGCTCACACTGTGGGAAGGAGGACATCCACATAATCATTGCTCGTGAACCTTTCAAATAATCATCCAACTCCACAAATTAATACGAACTCTTCCACTTTTAGCTCTCTTCTGGATATTTGTCTCATCATAGCGGGTATTCCGTCACCTCCAGCAAGGGCTTGTTCGTGCTTCCACTGATGTAAAATATCTTTCATCTGTATAGATGACTTTTTCCAAAAAAGGAGTGATCAACGTTGAAATATTATAAAGGAAATCCAAGGCGATAGTGTTTCTATGTCATTTTTTCTTTATTGGTCAGTATGTGATTAGTAATGGAGTTTTTGCGAAAACTTACTGTAAGCTCCTATGTGCATAGAATGTTATAAAACGCTTATTATATTAATTATACTGTGAGTGTTGCTTTGTTGATTATTTTCTATATATACTATTCATTCTTTAAAATTGTTTGATACTGACCATTTTTCCTTGAGGTAAATAAGTAGTTTTTCTCGATTTCTGGTAACACTTTGGAAATTACGACATAATATAGGTATAGACGCTAGTGGTTTATAAACCATAGGAGAGAGCCCATTAAAAGAAACATTTTGATTGGTAAAAGACTCTTCTACATTAGTTTTGAGGGAGACATGGACATTTTAAGTTTAGCTATCCGGAGCTTACGGGTCAAAATTATCACTAGATATAGTCAAATTAAGCCTAAATTTCTCACTTGCTGTCAGGTTTCAGAGAGTCCACCCTAATTTTTTGTGTTATTTAAGGTGTCTACTATAAAACCCAATTAGGTGAATTAGGGTACATTTCATGCACACGGGAACACCCCCTCCTAAAGCCTAAGACTATATTTTTTTGTTCCCTTTCATGCTGATTACTGACTTTGCTGACACACTATCTCCTTCAAGAGAAGAAACTACATCTTCTCACAAAAACTGAACCTCATCGTTAAATGATGAATGACAACAGTATCAGCTGCCTGATGGCCCATTACGTCCTAGTCCACTACCTATTAGAAGTTTGCCTTAAACGAGCGATTTCTAACATATGTCTATTCTCTCTCTCTCTCTCTCTCTCTCTCTCTCTCTCTCTCTCTCTCTCTCTCTCTCTCTCTCTCTCTCTCATTACACACACACACACATCTCTTTCCAGCTGCATTTGTTCGATTCTCAGATGCTCTTTCATATCTTTCATACTTTTCCCAATAGGCTTTTTTTATATTTTCCCTGTTTCATTTTGTTACGGTGTCGAAAATCCTGGCCTAACGTCGCCACTGTTACGATCTCAGAATCCTTACAGGTTCATTCACTCTCTAAATGAAAATGATTCAACTCGCATTGAAATATGGAAATTTAATATAAAAAAAAAAACAAAGCACAACTCATTTTTAAACAAATCAATGTTGCAGTTTCTTTACTTTCAATGACTTAAATTAATTCAAGATATTGATAAATAGGGAGAACAGCCCAAAAACTAGATCAACAAAATACATAATTGAAGAGTTGGCCTTCTATCTTCAGTTGCTGAAATGTTGTTGGTACGGTGACTTTAGGATTAAGAATGTCGCCGAAGAGCTACCTGCTTCTCTTCTTCACTGAATCTTGGAGATAGGTGTTTGTCGTGTTTGTTGTTTAAAGGGGACACTCATCTCGGAACCTAACTGTCCGACCTCTCGTTTTCTTACCTATCTCATTCCTATCTCTTTCTTCCAAGCTTGTATACCACTGCATTGGCGGAGCTAGTCGTAATGGTCAATTGACATTGCCATATAAGGAGATTTTTTTTACCTGCATCTTGAGTGGTTTCCTTAAAAACACCTACTTTTATCGCGTCATTGATGCTTCTGCAGTGAGATTTCTGGTATAATCTTGACCCGGGGGTTCACCAAATAACAAAGGCATGGCAAGCCAAACGACTTCCAGAAAGAAAAGGATTTTCATCAAAGCTTGTTTGTTCTCGAAATGCTGCCGACAGTAATAAAGGTCAGGTAGTCTTTGAGCAAACACTAGTTGGAAAAGGGCTATGGTTTTCCTATGCATATATATATATATATATATATATATATATATATATATATATATATATATATATATATATATATATATATATAATATATATATATATATATATATATATATATATATATATATATATTCCTTTAACATAATACATAAAACCATGAAAGAAATAAACACCACTGCTTAGCAAATGATATTACTAAAATAAGCCCTATGGCTCACAATTAAGAAAGGCATCATAGAGAATGTGGATACGAATAGTTTTTTACCTAACAGGAAAAGTTAATTTATGGGCAAGTTCGGTTGTTGGTACTTTATTGTTGATACATTGCAGTATTGAAGGATTTCAAGGTTTGGTAGGGCAGAAAATTCATTTCTCAAGGAATCTGGGTTCAGCCTTTACCATTATCCATAAGAAAATATAACTTTCATTTTTAAAGTCTGCGGATGATTTTAATATATTCATAACGGACAAAAGTTTTGAAATAAGTCAATCTAATGTTCTCAGAAATTCAAAAGGCATATTATTCTCAAATAAAAATATTACTAGGCGCCATTTCATGGAATAAGGAACTGGATACTGTATATCAAATATAATTTCCCATAAAAAATATCAAAATAATTCACATGATCTTTAGCCAAATTTTTACAGAAAGTTTTGAAAGTACATTGGTGGACTTTAAGTCATCCGTGCAAATAAAATAAGATATACTATTATTATTATTATTATTATTATTATTATTATTGTTGTTATTATTATTATTATTATTACAAGCGAAGCTATACTACGCGCGATGAATCCTATATCGCCTTTTATGATTAATTTGTTACACACACACACACACACATATATATATATATATATATATATATATATATATATATATATATATATATATATATATACAAATGTATATATCTATATATATATTATTATGTGACGAACCACTGTGCAAACAATTACCCCTTTATAATGGGCGGTAGTTCTCTTCACACAACAAAATAGAAGTCATATGGGTAGACTTCCAAATTCACTTGTTTCTTATTACGAGTGTATAAGATTGTTGATTATGATCAAATGTATCTTAAAGCTGGTTGCAGACAACAGAAGCACCAATAGCAGGATAATTGGAGGACAGGAACAATAAACTATGTTATAAACAAAACTTTAATCTTACGTTAAACAAAACAATGAAAAAGCACTTCAAAACAACAATAATAAGCAATGCAAAGTGATTGGGTGAGTAAGGTAGATGAATCTCGTGGTGAGAACAATGTATTCTAACAAAACAATAAATTTGGGGTTACCTTATAACATGTAAGGTAAGAAAACAGGGATGATTTACAGCAGGAAGGCGAGTGTAAACAAAAGATAATGAGAAGAATGGAATGAAGATGGCGCTGAAATAAGGTGATGTATTTACAAAGAAAATGGAAAAATAAACTTTAGACAAATCAGATATGTTAACATATGTACAACATATGGGGATATCACAGTCCCCCCTTGTTTTTGTTTTTTTCCATTTCCCGAGGATCAACCGAGGTTATCCTTGATAATGAGTCTGCCACAATGTTTTCTCGTCCTGATATGGCGATTACTTGGTCAATGATATCTTGTATTCTTGGTAGAGGATACGAATCTTTAATTGTTAAATTATTAATCTTCCTGTAATCGGTACAAAGACGAAATTTACCATTTTTCTTTCCTACTAGGAGACATGGGGAAGCCCATGGTGACGCACTGGGTTCTGCCAATCCTTCTCTTACTAAGTAGTTCACTTCTTCTTTCATGATACCCAATTTCTTCTGTGATGTTCGATAGAAAGCTTGTTTAATGGGTGCAGCACCTGGTTGTAGTTTGATGTCATGATCTAGCATGGTGCATCTGCCTGGTTTATCTGAAGTTATACTAGGAAATTCATGGAATAAAGCTACTAAAGATTTACATTTTGATGCAGATAAGGGTTTTAGATAGTCTGATAAGTTTTCCAAGATCTTTGAGTTTTGAGAATCCTGCCAAGATGCAGTTATTGGATCATCTGTAAATTGATCCATAGGACAATCTATGTATGGTATGGCACTAGTAATCATTACTGTTTTATTTTCAGCTGTTGAGGGAGACAAATAGGCCTTTAAGAGGTTTATGTGGACTAATTGAGTAGACTTACGCTTATCTGGAGTGGCGATTATATAGTTGGTTGGCGAGATACGTTGAGTGATGGTATAAGGTCCCTGGTATTTCTCTCGTAGGGGAGAGCCTGCAATCGGATGGTATAGCAGCACTGCATCTCCTACTTTGAAACTTCTGGTTTTAGCCTTTTTATCATAGTTAATCTTCATCTTCTCTTGAGCTGTTATCAAGTTAGTTTTGGCAATGGAGTGAAGATCTGAAAGTTTCTTGTTGAGTTCTGAAATATATTGGGAAAGAGGTACCTCATTATCTCCCAACTTCAGGATGCGTTCTTTGACTGAACTGAGGATAGTTCGTGGCCGTCGACCGAAGAGTAGTTCAAAAGGTGACATACCAGTAGACTGATTTCGAACTCCTCGTATGATGTACATGATCAGTTCCAAATCGCAATCCCACTCGTTACCTGAACTATGGATGTATTTCCGGAGAAGATTTTTAATGGTCTGGTGAGTGCGTTCTAATGCTCCATTGGTCTGTGGATGGTAAGCTGAGGATGAGACTTGGGTTATATGGTAATCTTTCATAGCTGTTTTAAAAGCATGACTCATGAAATTGGTTCCTTGATCACATTGTAGTTCAGTTGGAAATCCTACAACAGTAAATATGGACACTAGTGACTTTAGGATGTTCTTGGCTGAAATGTTTCTTAAAGGTACTGCAAATGGATAACGCGTAGTTGGGCATAAGGCCGTAAGCAAGTATTCATGTCCCCTTTTTGTCTTAGGCAAAGGGCCTACACAATCTACTATGATCTTACTGAAAGGTTCTTTAGGCACAAGTATAGGTTTTAAGGGTGCAACTGGTACTTTTACATTAGGACTACTTACTTTTTGACATGTTGTACATGTTTTTACGTACTCTTTAATGTCATTCTTCATGTTTGGCCAATAAAAGTCTTGACTGATGCGTTCATATGTTTTAGTGATACCAAGATGAGAGTCAGCAGAGTGAGACAATTCTAGGATCAGAGGTCTTATATCCTTAGGAACAACTACCTGGAATAGATCCTTCCAGGTTTCTAGATGACTGTTCTTGCTGGACCTGAATTTTCTCATTAGTACATTATTATTAATATAAAAATAAGAACACTTGTTGGTATCCTTTGGTTTCACTTGCTTGAAACACTGCTGTAGAGTGACATCTTTCCTTTGTTGATAGCTAAAGGAATCAGGCTGGATCTTATATGTACTCATCAACTCGTTGAAATCCATAGGTTCAGAGACTGGCAACGGGTTTGATGATGATTCAGTAGGGGTGTCCTTTTTACTGCTTCGTGTCACTGCTAAGCATTCTTCCTGTACAACATCACCTGGAGATACTGCTATTAAGTTTGTTAAGACAACAGAGTTAGCTATGTCATTACCCAGGATTACATCTACATTCTTGCATGGTAACAGTTCTGGATTTACAGCTACTTCAGTAGTTCCAGAGAAATAAGGACAATGAAGGTTTACATTAATGAGAGGCAACATAGACTTACTGGTTAAGTCATTAACTGCAACATACCTGTGAGTTTCACCTTTAGGTCGTATTACTTTAGGAGAGACGATCGTTTGAGAGGATCCAGTGTCTCTGAGTATGGTTACAGGTTTACCATTTATTTTGCCTGAGCAAGTGAAGGGTGCAAACGCTTGGGACTCGTGTGATGCACAATGGAAGGTCTTTTTCTTCTCCACCTTAGGTTTTGGTTCCTGTTTGGGCAGATTCATTTGCTTAGGAGAGAATTGAGGGGGATTAGGTTTTCTCTTTAAGTATGAAGCTGCACAATGTGGATCAGGACATTCTGAAATATGATGTCCTTCTTGTTTGCAGTATGTACAAGTTTCCTTAGGTCTAGTTTCTCTATATAGGGTTTTACCTACTTTATGAATAAGAGCATAGTCATCTGCCTTTAAAGCGGCTTTCTTAGGGTCAGATTCATTCTGCTCTCTTAGATACACATTAATGCTACCTGGTATTTTCCTTAAGAACTCCTCCATTACTATTAAATCTTTCAACTGCTCGAAAGTTTTGACATCTACTTTGTCTACCCACTTCTGAAACTGTTTAATCTTTCCATTCATAAATTCTAAAAAGGTCTGCTGAACTTGCTTCTGACTATTACGAAATATTTGCCTATAACCTTCCGCAGTAATAGAATAAGCATCAAGGATTGCCTGTTTAATTATGAAATAATCATGTTCCTCTAACATAGTGGCACATACAGATAATGCTTTACCTTTAAATGAGTTCCGGATGATCAAATACCATTTGTCCTGAGGCCAATTGAGATTCTTGGCTGTGTCTTCGAACACAGAAAAGTAGTTATCAGGTTCCCGTTCTTCAAATGTGGGCAGCAATTTCTGCACCTTGGCCACATCAAAGGGTTCGGGAATTAGCTTACCTTCTTCCTTTTCTTTCAGTATTATAAATGCCAGATCCCGTTCTGTTACTGTGGCCGCTTCTCTCTCAATCTGCAGCCTAACACGGAGAGCTTTGTTTTTCTGTTCACTTTCTTTTTCTTGTTTCCACCTTGATACGTTCTAGGG
>NC_090739.1:56166989-56186989 GCF_036898095.1 Palaemon carinicauda
GAAGCTGAAAAGAGGTCAAAGAACTTCTAATGCTAGAGGTGTGGGAGCTAAAAAGAAGTCAAAGAACTTCTAATGCTAGAGGTGTGGGAGCTAAAAAGAGATCAAAGAACTTCTAATGCTAGAGGTGTGGGAGCTAAAAAGAAGTCAAAGAACTTCTAATGCTAGAGGTGTGGGAGCTAAAAAGAGGTCAAAGAACTTCTAATGCTGGAGGTGTGGGAGCTAAAAAGAGGTCAAAGAACTTCTAATGCTAGAGGTGTCGGAGCTAAAAAGAAGTCAAAGAACTTCTAATGCTAGAGGTGTGGGAGCTAAAAAGAGGTCAAAGCACTTCTAATGCTAGAGGTGTGGGAGCTAAGAAGAGGTCAAAGAACTTCTATTGTTAGAGGTGTGGGAGCTAAAAAGAGGTCAAAGAACCTCTAATGCTAGAGGTATGGGAGCTAAAAAGAGGTCAAAGAACTTCTAATGCAAGGGGAGGGGGAGCTAAAAAGAGGTCAAAGAACTTCTAATGCAAGGGGAGGGGGAGCTAAAAAGAGGTCAAAGAACTTCTAATGCAAGGGGAGGGGGAGCTAAAAAGAGGTCAAAGAACTTCTAATGCAAGGGGTGTGGGAGCTAAAAAGTCAAAGAACTTCTAATGCAAGGGGTGGGGGAGCTAAAAAGAGGTCAGAGAACTTCTAATGCAAGGGGTGGGGGAGCTAAAAAGAGGTCAAAGAACCTCTAATGCTAGAGGTGTGGGAGCTGAAAAGAGGTCAAAGAACTTCTAATGCAAGGGGTGTGGGAGCTAAAAAGAGGTCAAAGAACTTCTAATGCAAGGGGTGTGGGAGCTAAAAAGAGGTAAAAAAACTTCTAATGCAAGGGTGTGGGAGCTAAAAAGAGGTCAAAGAACTTCTAATGCAAGGGGTGTGGGAGCTAAAAAGAGGACAAAGAACTTCTAATGAAAGGGGTGTGGGAGCTAAAAAGAGGTCAAAGAACTTCTAATGCAAGGGGTGTGGGAGCTAAAAAGAGGTCAAAGAACTTCTAATGCAAGGGGTGGGGGAGCTAAAAAGAGGTCAAAGAACTTCTAATGCAAGGGGTGTGGGAGCTAAAAAGAGGTCAAAGAACTTCTAATGCAAGGGGAGGGGGAGCTAAAAAGAGGTCAAAGAACTTCTAATGCAAGGGGAGGAGGAGCTAAAAAGAGGTCAAAGAACTTCTAATGCAAGGGGAGGGGGAGCTAAAAAGAGGTCAAAGAACTTCTAATGCAAGGGGAGGGGGAGCTAAAAAGAGGTCAAAGAACTTGTAATGCAAGGGGTGTGGGAGCTAAAAAGAGGTCAAAGAACTTCTAATGCAAGGGGTGTGGGAGCTAAAAAGAGGTCAAAGAACTTCTAATGCAAGGGGTGTGGGAGCTAAAAAGAGGTCAAAGAACTTCTAATGCAAGGGGTGGGGGAGCTAAAAAGAGGTCAAAGAACTTCTAATGCAAGGGATGTAGGAGCTAAAAAGAGGTCAAAAAACTTCTAATCCAAGGGGTGGGGGAGCTAAAAAGAGGTCAAAGAGCTTCTAATGCAAGGGGTGTGGGAGCTAAAAAGAGGTCAAAGAACTTGTAATGCAAGGGGTGTGGGAGCTAAAAAGAGGTCAAAGAACTTCTAATGCAAGGGGAGGGGGAGCTAAAAAGAGGTCAAAGAACTTCTAATGCAAGGGGTGTGGGAGCTAAAAAGAGGACAAAGAACTTCTAATGAAAGGGGTGTGGGAGCTAAAAAGAGGTCAAAGAACTTCTAATGCAAGGGGTGTGGGAGCTAAAAAGAGGTCAAAGAACTTCTAATGCAAGGGGTGGGGGAGCTAAAAAGAGGTCAAAGAACTTCTAATGCAAGGGGTGTGGGAGCTAAAAAGAGGTCAAAGAACTTCTAATGCAAGGGGAGGGGGAGCTAAAAAGAGGTCAAAGAACTTCTAATGCAAGGGGAGGAGGAGCTAAAAAGAGGTCAAAGAACTTCTAATGCAAGGGGAGGGGGAGCTAAAAAGAGGTCAAAGAACTTCTAATGCAAGGGGAGGGGGAGCTAAAAAGAGGTCAAAGAACTTCTAATGCAAGGGGTGTGGGAGCTAAAAAGAGGTCAAAGAACTTCTAATGCAAGGGGTGTGGGAGCTAAAAAGAGGTCAAAGAACTTCTAATGCAAGGGGTGTGGGAGCTAAAAAGAGGTCAAAGAACTTCTAATGCAAGGGGTGGGGGAGCTAAAAAGAGGTCAAAGAACTTCTAATGCAAGGGATGTAGGAGCTAAAAAGAGGTAAAAAAACTTCTAATCCAAGGGGTGGGGGAGCTAAAAAGAGGTCAAAGAGCTTCTAATGCAAGGGGTGTGGGAGCTAAAAAGAGGTCAAAGAACTTGTAATGCAAGGGGTGTGGGAGCTAAAAAGAGGTCAAAGAACTTCTAATGCAAGGGGAGGGGGAGCTAAAAAGAGGTCAAGAACTTCTACTGTAAGGGGAAGGGGAGCTAAAAAGAGGTCAAAGAACTTCTAATGCAAGGGGTGTGGGAGCTAAAAAGAGGTCAAAGAACTTCTAATGCAAGGGGTGGGGATAGGTGTTGCCAGCGAGGCTTTGGGGAAGTCGCGGCGGCGTCTGTGTTCTTTCTGATGCGTAAACTTAATTAAATAAAAGTAAAAACAGGGCATTAAATACGTATTATAAATACTAAACTCTTTCTTATCTCGACAGCACAAATGAAATCTTACAAGTTCCAACATGTAACTAAGCGCTCCCGAAACACGAGTCAACCTTTTACTTCTGCTTGGAGGATATCCTCGCAAGTAAAAGGCAATCATTATGAATATGGAAAGAAAGATTTGCTTATACTTCTACCTTTTGCTTCAGAGAATTACCTTGTACTTCTACCTTATGCTTACAAGAATATCCTTCATTTTTATGAATACCTCCCAATAAGCCTTATGCTTCAAATCCTCTCACACTCACTACACTTGGGAATTATCTCATGAGATACACATACACATAAAAGAACCATGGGTCAATCTTGCATGACCAATACGCAACTTGCTAAATTAAATTCATTTATAATGTCTTTCTGTTTTGATGATTCCCAAGGAGAAACAATTGGCTTTATTCTTTTCAAGTTATTATTTTCAGATTAACTACAATAAATCCTTATGATGGTTACATAATCTTTAAAGAGGAGTTTAATGTCATGTGGTAGTTTTATTGCTGATTTAGCACCGACATCTGCTTTTTCATTACCAAAAACTCCAACATAGGCTACATTTTAACACTTATCAGCATTTCCCGCTTGAGGGTAGAATTTGTTATGGAGCTACTTGATTTGTAATAGCAGTTGGTTCCTCTGGTTTCTATGGCACTTCTTGAATCGTGATATATAGCAAGAGTTTAGAGAATGCTAACTGCTACTAAAACCACTGAGAGTTCAATGTAAATACTGAGGCTTCCCTTGATAATGACAGGTAACTAATTTTGTCTGAGGATATTGTAGCACAGCAGCACCAATGGATGATTTAGAGCCATCAGTATATACAGCTAATCCCATTCTAAAAACTATAATACACTCTGTCCTCAACTTTTATTTATCATATTTTAGTGTCACCAAATCAAACAACTCCTGAACCAGCAAAGTGATGAGCGTTAGTGCTTCCTTCAAGATCAGCAATTAGACCTATGTAATCAACCGTATCTTCTAATCGGCGTAAGGCGACTTCCAGTGATGCTTCGTCCAGCTACAAGAGAGAGAAAGTGCAATGGTTTTTGTGTGTATGATTGGAATCAAGAATATTTTCTCAGCACGATATTACAGTATGTTAGAAAATATCTAATATTTTTCTCTGAAAATTTCTTAACTTGTATTAATGGTACTGTTTTTATACGAAAATTTCTCAGCTGAGCTTGAAAAAAAAAGGCATAACTTGTTCTCTACAAAATGCCCAACTTACCGTAAATAAGACAATGGCAAATACAACAATTAAAGTCCAAAGAACAGGGAGGAAGGCAACTTACTTGACATGGGATGTGATCGTGAATGTGTGGTCGTTTCCGGTAATCTAGTTCAAGGCAGAACTGCGCATAGTCAATCATACCATCTTCTCGTTTGAAGCTGTTTTTTAAAGAATACATAGTAATGCAGGAATTTCATGATATTTGCCGTATTTACGTCAATAAAAAGATGAACAAATCAATAAGCAGACTACCAATTGCCCTGAAGAAGTTTCATGAACATGTCGGAAGACGAGGAAAACTATGATTTACCTTTGAATTGAAGAAAATCTTAATAGATATTCCCAAAAAGTTAAACTAGGATGTTAAAGTAAACTATGAGTAAAGGGATGATATAATCAAGCAGTCCTCATTATAATAATTAGAATAAGTAGACGTGTTCCCAAAGGTGATGAGAAAACTTTAATGACTGACTAAACAGAAACAAACTCAAAAGCTAAAGAAACTACCTGGACTATGCACCTATAATTATTATTGTTTATATCTATTTACAGAATAATTAGAAAATCTGGGGTCTTGACAAAAGCTTTGACAATCTTTAATTGTCTAAATTGAAAATATTCTACCTAAAACCGTTATATACATATATATATATATATATATACATATATTTTTAAAAAGCTGGTCTAGTGTAGAGTAAATATAATAGTTTATTCATGGTTTATTTATTTCATTTATGCGTTGAAGAAGTTAGCCAGCTCTTAAAATAAGTTCCTCTCGGGTAGATTTAAGATTTGTATGTAAATTACGTAAGACTTTCGTCGTTAATTTCATTATTTTCTTTATTCAAGTTAGTATACGTAAATTTACGTTATTTTTAATAATTAACTTTTTATTTCACATATTCTTGTTACGAAGTCTTACGTATCCTGTTTGACAGTGTTATGGGACCATACAAGATAGGAACAATGGCTTATGTAATGTTCTTTTATATTTTTATGAGGTATTGCATCATGTTTGTGAGAGAATACGCAATATGCCATATGGTTTGGAAAATTCTCGAAAAACCTAGTGATAGATCTTATCTTTTTTTTATTTCGGGGACAAAGGGTGGGTGGGGCTAGCTGACTGAGAGAGCCATCTCACATTGCGTGAGTATGTGTTCGAGAGAGCAATACTCGGTAATTCTGACGCCTTAGCCCAGCCCCCAAGCTGGTAGATCTCAGCCCTGGAAGCTTCTGGAAGTAGCTAAGTTTCATATAAGAGCGACACCAGAGTTGCATAGATAGATAGAGACTTAAGTCATCGCCCTCTCCCCTCTCTCTCAGCTCTGAGTATAGTTTTAAAAGTGTTCAATACCTATAGTGTGTCCTCTCCAAAGTGATTTTGTGCTTCCGCATCTATCGTGAGTAGTGTGTTAAAACGTTGCTGTAAATTTGGCAGGTGATTTTAAATTCATAGTGTTGTGGTGAGTGTTGGCATTACGTAAAGTTTTTGTAAATGGCCCTGTAATAACAAGAAAAGATTTTGTATCGTGATCTGGTTATCTACTTTAATTAAGTATCAAACATAAATATTTGTATTCAGTTTTAATTTCGAGTGAAACCAGTAATTATATAATTTTCATTGTATTATTCCTTTTGTCTTAGTCTAAGGTTGTATTCGGATTTGATTTTCAAGTCAAGTGATCATATAATTATCAGATCATAACATATTTGTCTTGATCTATGTTTTGTTCAGACTAAATATTTCGAGTGAATTATTTGTTTTATGTAAATTCTTTTCAAAGTGTTGTCATTTATACAGAATATATCTATTTTTGTAAAAAATGTATTATTTCAATCGCCCGTGTTTAATTCATATTCGCTCGAATCCTGATGTGAACCAAAGTTAGAGTTGTTTGAATATTCGTAATGATAACAACCCAGGTTTGTTTTGAGTGTACTTGAGAGACTTTTGGATATTCAGTGTTTTATATATTGCTGTCTGGGAGTTATATAATTGTCTCGGAGTTCGGTTATTAATATTTTTTCAAGTGTAACACATTTAATTTAAAAGCATTGAAATAATAATTTTTTTACAAAAATAGATATATTCTATATAAATAAATTCGAGAGTCTGTATAGCTTGCTCGCCGTAATATATATATTTTATTATATTTTTTGGTTACCAGACATGAGACCATCTTATAATATATCTTTGGTGTCCAGACCCGGGAGCCATCATTCTATAATATATATATATATATATATATATATATATATATATATATATATATATATATATATATACATACATATATATAAATATATATATATATATATATATATATATATATATATATATATATGTATATATATATATATATATATAAATATATATATATATATATATATATATATATATATATACATATACATATATATATACATATATATATAAATATATATATATATATATATATATATATATATATATATATATATTATAGGATGATGGCTCCCGGGTCTGGCCACAAAAAATATATTATACAATGGCTCGTGTCTGGGAACCAAATATGTAATATGATATATATTATGACTGGCAAGGTATACAACCTCTCAAATTCCAAACTCACCTGTTTGCTTTTACATTAAGTCTGTTACACTTGAAAATGTTAATACACGAACTATGAGACAGTTAAATAACTCCCAGACAGCAATAAATAAAACACTGAATATCCAAAGGTCTCTTGAGTACACTCAAATTATTATTATAAATATTCAAATAACTCTATCTTCGGTTCATTAACAGGATACGACCGAATATGCATTAAACACTGATGATTGAAATAATACACTTTTTACATAAATAAATATATTCTATATAAATTACAACACTGAAAGAGTTTACATAAAACAAAATAAATCACTCGAGACATCAAGTCTGAACAAAACTTAAATTAAGACAAAAATGTTACGATCTGAAAATTATATATAATTACTTGACTTAAAAATATTAAATCTGAATAAACCTTAGACTAAGACAAAAGAAATTCTTATGAAAACTATACAATCACTTGTTTTGCTTGAACTTAAATCTGAATACAGTATCTAAGTTTGACACTTAATGAAAATATATAACCAGATCGCAATACAAGAACCTATCACCTTCGTACAGAGCCATTTACAAAAACTCTAGGAGAATTTTTATAAGTAATCACTATGATTACAAAGACTCGTCACACCAAAACTTTGTTATTTCACCAAACAATTTTAAAGCATCACACTGAGCTGCGTGCGAGACAGAGAGAGAGAGAGGTGGAGATGGCAGTGCCTTAAGGCTGGAATTTTCTATCTATCTATGCAACCCTGGGGTCTCCTTATATATGAAACTTAGCTACTTCCAGAATGTTCCAGGAGAGTGAGTTCTGGAAGCGTGGGGGCTGGGCTAAGGCGTCAGAGTTACCAAGTACTGCTCTCCTGAACACGTATCCATGCAACATAAGACTAATTCTCTCAGTTAGCTAGCTCCGCCCAGCCTTTGTCCCACGAATTAAAAACAAAGAGGAAAACCAGCACTAGGGCCCTCCAGAAACTTCCAAAGCACATCGCATATTGCGTATTCTCTCACAAAGATGACGCAATACCTCATAAAAATATAAAAGAACTTTACATAAGCCCTTGTTCATATCTTCTGTGGTCTCATAACACTTTCAAACAGATTACATAAGACTTCATAACAAAATTACATGAATTAAAAAAAAAAAAAAGTTAATTCTTAAAAATAACATAAATTTACATATACTGACTTGAATAAAGAATACAATGAAATTAACGACGAAAGTCTTACATAATTTACATAATAAACTTGAATCTACATGAGAAGAACTCATCTTAAGAGCTGGTTATCCTTTCTTCAATGCACAAATAAAACATAAATTAAATCATTAATAAACTACTGTATTTACTCTACACTAGACCAGCTTCGTAAGAATGTATATTATATTATATATACATATATAATATAATATATATGTATATTTATATATGTATATATATACATATATATGTATATGTATATGTATATATATATATATATATATATATATATATATATATATATATATATATATATATACAAAGATAGAGAGAGAGAGAGAGAGATGTGTATGTTGCAAGGCTACCTTCCTTTGTTTAAGATTACCTTATAATTTAAGCTACTATCACAAACTTTGATATGTAGTCTTATGAAGCTGGTCTAGCATAAGAGTAAATATCTTATTCATTATTTTATTTTATTTAAGAAATGTATAGCCATCTCGTGAGGTGAGTTCCACTCGTGTAGGATTAAGTTGTGTATGTAAATTACATAAGAGTTTCATCATTCATTTAATTGTGTTTTTATTCAGTTTCATATATATGAATTTACGTTACGTTAAAGAATTCACTTTTTATTTCACATAGTTATGTTATGAAGTCTTTTGTAATCTTTAGGTATGCTGTATGACACACACGAGGTATCACAAGGGATTTCGTCATTTCTATGTTTCCACGTGGTTGGAAAAGACATGAAAATTCTAGAGTTAGTTTTATCTTTGTTTTAAAGTCACGAGAGGAAGATGGGTGGAGTTAGCTGAGAGAGAATTACCTCGCCACATATGTTGGTACCCATCCTCGACTTGACAAGCTGGCAACTTTGGCGCCATAGCCCTGCAACCCCAAGCTTCCAGATGATCTCCTGGAAGGTACTAGATAAATTGATTTAATATATAAAGACCCTTGCAATGCATAAGCAGCAGAAGAGATTGAGCCTATGCTTTTGAAAGTGCCAATGTTCGCCAGCCCTTTCTCCTCTCAAGTGTGTAAAGTGTTTTCCTCTCAAACGTGAATAAGTGATTTCTTTTCAACATATAACGTGTATAGTGTTGTTCAGACGTTGATGATATTATTGGGTGATTAGTTAAAAGTGTAGTGTGTTAATGTGAGTACATTTTATAATATAAATTTTGGTAACTGGCTCTGTGAGATTAGATTAAACAGAGAAGTGCATTGAAAATTTTGCTTAACCATTCTGTAAGCTTGTATGAACCAAAATACGTAAGTGTAAAAGTTACATATATGCAAATTTCATAATTGCTTTATTCATTAGTGTTAAAGTGTTAACTCTTTTCATTAATTGTCAAAATTAAATATTTTCATGAATTAATTCCAGTGAAACAAGTGATTGTATAATTTTTTCAAACTGTCTTCCTTTTGTCTTAGTCTAAGGTTTAGCTCAGATTAAATATTTTGAGTGATACATTTTTTGGAGTTAATTCTTTTGAATTTCTGTTTATTTTTATGGAATATATTTATTTTTGTAAAGTGTGTATTGTTTCGATCACCAATACTTGATGCAGTACTTTGCTCGCTATCCCGGGCTAAGAACCGAAGTAAGAGGCTAGTTTTAGAATAATTCAAGTGAAGTAATCACCCAGTTTTAGTTTTTAGTAACGTAAGAGACATAGATATTCAGTGTTCATTTATATTGCCGTCTGGGAGTTGCATATTATTCTCAGAGCTCGGGGTATTTTCTTGTGTGTATCAGATTTATGTAAAATAAAACTGGTGAGTTTTGGAGCTTGGGAATTTATGTAATTCGCCGGCAGTAATAGTAGGCTATAATTCTAATACTACCCTATATAACGAAGAGCAAGTGTCGAGCTATATATATATATATATATATATATATATATATATATATATATATATGTGTGTGTGTGTGTGTGTGTGTCTTTCCCTACCATGCTGAGAGGCATTACCAAACGTATGACTACTTGGTCTTTCTCCATCCCTCGGCTAGGGGGGAGGAAGTAGTCATTCTCTGGTGAGAGAGAGTACCCCGAGAAGTAGGCTACACTCGGAAACCACAATCCCCCACAAATTACCTAAACTGCCGTGTTGTAATTAGGAAAGGGGGAGGGGGTGGGAAGAGTTAAATCTGTGTGTGTGCATATCTATCTAAATATTTAGCCGTCATTTTGGAGGGGTCGCTTACACTAGTAAATGCATAATAAGCTGATAGAGTCATTTTCTTTTTCTCACCGAGATATGAAATGTAAATGATGTGTCCCCAGAATTTCTCTACTCCAAACTCTTGTAGTCCAATATCTCATCTTAACTAACAGAAACACAAAGAACGTCAAGTACAGGATTATGAAAAGGTCAAACTCATCCCCACCATCATTATTAGAGAATCCTCTACAATGGGTTGAGGAGGAAGACGGAGACCTATATCAATAACGTAGATCAATACAAAATCAATATCTATAGCATGCCACATTAAGGTTACACAGTCAAAATAACTATGTAGGAGCTAGTTCTCGGGACCAAACAGTTCTCATACTAATTATTACCTGTAAAATTACCTTTGTTCTTCCACCTAACTGAAAATTCTTCTGGTCAAAAGATCTTAAATCTGTGAAACTAGATGTATCTCTAGATCTCTCTTCTATTCTCACAAACATCTCTTTTAAAAATCCGCAAAAAGGTATGAGATGGGATAAAAAAAAAAAGGAAAAAAAAAAGCCGCAAGTTGAATCCTCACCTTTCCACCAGAGCGTCAGTGAGAGATGTTGGAAGAGGAAGTCTGGTAGACACTACAGCAGCCCTCACATCACTCGGAAGCAGCACGCCCTTTGCCTCGATGTCACGCCCTCGCATTCCAGACAGAATATCAGGAATTCCTTGCCAATGGAGATAATATTTCTTATACAAACAAATATTTCACAATTTCTTACTGCAGTATTCACAGTTAAGACATTATAGGTTTAACTTTTACATATAGGTATATTTTCAGTTTTATTGCATTTTTTAGTTCTATCAAAGGCATTTTTTTTCTCATGAATCATTTACATCATTAAGGTTCGTAACAAAATTACTAGTCTGTGAAATATCTACAGAAATTGAATTGTCCACAATGAAGCTTTTCATAAGAAAATGGAGAGAGAGAGAGAGAGAGAGAGAGAGAGAGAGAGAGAGAGAGAGAGAGAGAGAGAGAGAGAGAGAGAGAGAGAGAGGGGGGGGGGTAATTCTAGTCCTATCAGCGTGTTCAGTTTTGTAGAAACCAGGGCACCCAAGTCACTTGATTAAGTGGATGACGAAAGGCTAAAGTTAAGTCGTTCCCGCCCTCAATAACAGTCGGTAATCAACCCATTCTTATGGAAGATAACCGAACCAACTTCATCTACACTAATTCAAGTTGGTCAAATCTGATATTGAATACTAGGGACCGAATTGATTTGATACCAAGACCCACAGTATAAGACTCTGTAGGTCTTGTCTATTCTTGATATGATTTATCTCGTGACTGTGGCCAATGAAAATTTCCTGAAACGTGCCCGTAGAAAGACAAAAAACATAGAATGAATATCAAAAAGATGCGAAAGATAATACCAGTAGTTCAGCGAGAATCCTCTTTCTTGAACTTTTCTTATTAACCTGCAGTCTGACTCACCATCAAAGTTCTTCCTTTTGAGATACAGAGCCGCCAGATGAGTGAGTTGTTGGCGGGAAGGAGGAGCTGCGTTCAAGCGGCGGTGACGCTGCACCAATGAGGCGATGTGTTGCTTGTTCACAGATGACGAACCTAGCAATATGGATTTAAATGGTTAAAAAGCTCATAGATAAGATCTCTTTTTATCTAGATATCAAACATCTCTTGCCTTATCTTAGCATTAATGAAACATTCATTTAAGGAAAATCATTCCTAACGTCATCATACACAGAGTTTTGATTTTAATTAGTCTTACATACCTAAAGCTGAAAATAGCGCCCCCTGAACTAGGCTTGTTGGAACGAACCCTGTCTTATCAGGATCACTTGGAGTTAATTTTCGGAGGAGATCAGCTAGTTCATGATGACCCAGCACTTGCCGAGCCTTGTCTAAAGAGACGTTGTAATTTGCCTGGGGAAACTTCAGATACAATTATTTTCTAGGACGCAGATGGGGAAATAATAGTTTTGAATCTGCTAAAAAAGGAGCTTATATGAGTGGGCTATTTCAGAGGAAGAAATGGTCTGTAGAGAGAGAGAGAGAGAGAGAGAGAGAGAGAGATTCCGGTTTTCATATGCACAAGCCACAGGCTTGTAAAACCCACTATACATCCTAACTTGTTTCCTAACAGCTGTGAGTATATTTTTCAATAATGGTTCTTTTTATGTTATACTTCAAAGCCACAAATAGGAAGATATGTATAAACATGAACCCGTTACTCATTATAGGCATTTATCCTTGTTAAATAAATCTAATTCTAATATTCGCTTCTTATGTCCAGGGCCACGCCTTTAAATTAACTCGGGCTTGAACTAAGACATTAAAAAAAAACAGTAAATTAGTAAGATTCAGTAAATTAGTAACTTTTACCAAGAATATATTTGCACTGATCAAAAGGAAGAAATTAGCCAGTAGTAACATTCACTAAATACATATATATATATATATATATATATATATATATATATATATATATATATATATATATATATATATATATATATATAATATGTATATATATCTGTGTGTACACACAGACATGTAGACATATATACATAACCTACATATATATCATAATATTTTATCAATTTATATATGTGTGTTTCTGTGCATATATATATATATATATATATATATATATATATATATATATATATATATATATATAGGACTGAAAATGAATATGAATAAAAGGCAGACAGCAAATGGTTGTGGACGAACTTCTAGAGATTGTTAATAAATATACATACTGTACTTAGAAGAGACAATAGTAAGTGTCTCTGCAGTGGACTAGTGACAGATGGTGTTCATGAGATATATATATATATATATATATATATATATATATATATATATATATATATATATATATATATATATATATATATATATATATATATATATATATATGATAAATTTTTGCACATTTAGACGTGTTTTTCATATTCAAATAAGCCATATATATTTTTGATACATTAATGTCTGGATTCTCTTAACGACCTCGGAATCAGAGCCCCAGGCGAAATCACACAAAGACAAGAGCTTGTGACCGGCCGGGAATCGAACCCTGGTCCGGCAAGCTTGTATAGACAGTGGATACTAAACCACTGTCTATACAAGCTTGCCGGACCAGGGTTCGATTCCCGGCCGGTCACAAGCTCTTGTGTTTGTGTGATTTCGCCTGGGGCTCTGATTCCGATATTCCGAGCCCCAGGCGAAATCACACAAAGACAAGAGCTTGTGACCGGCCAGGAATCGAACCCTGGTCCGGCAAGCTTGTATAGACAGTGACCACTGTCTATACAAGCTTGCCGGACCAGGGTTCGATTCCCGGCCGGTCACAAGCTCTTGTCTTTGTGTGATTTCGCCTGGGGCTCTGATTCCGAGGTCGTTAAGAGAATCCAGACATTAATGTATCAAAAATATATATGGCTTATTTGAATATATATATATATATATATATATATATATATATATATATATATACATATATATATATATATAAGTGAGTGTGTGTATACACAATGTCAACAGCCACTGAAGGAAAAATAACTAGACTTGATTGGAGTTGAGACTTTTGTCCTATTAGTTACATAGACGGATTCACAATGAGAATACATATATTAAAGAGGTCGTATTTATACACGAAAATGGGATCCCGGCGCTGTCCTTTCGCTGCTAAAGCACACACACATATATATGTATATATTGACAGTATATATATATATATATATATATATATATATATATATATATATTTCAAATGACCCATACTGTATACATTAATACATTAAAGTCTGGATTCTCTTAACGACCTCGGGATCAGAGCCCCAGGCGAAATCACTTAAAGACTATAGTATCTTACCAGCTGGGTTTCGAACCCTGGTCCAGAATACTTGTAAGCCATTGACCATACCTCTCAGCCACGAAGAAAGATAAAAAGTCAATGACAATTCTTCTGTACATACACCTGTCGAATTCAGGTTTTTTGTACTTAAAATTGAAATCAATCCATCTTCACCATCGTAGTTAATTAGTAGCTTTGGGAATTGGCATTCGATTAATGATAAATTTTGCACATTTAAACGTATTTTTCATATTTCAAATAAGCCATATATATCAATACATTAGAGTCTGGATTCTCTTAACGACCTCGGGATCAGAACCTCAGGCGAAATCACTCAAAGGCTATAGTATCTGACCGGCCGGGTTTCGAACCCTGGTCCAGGATACTTGTATGCCATTGACCATACCACTCAGCCACGAAGAAAGATAAAAAGTCAATGACACCTCTTCTGTACATACACCTATCGAATTCAGGTTTTTTGTACTTAGAATTGAAATAAACCCATGCCTTATTTGAAATATGAAAAACATGTTTAAATGTGCAAGATTTATCATATATATATATATATATATATATATATATATATATATATTTATATATATGCATATATATACATGCGTATGTATATAAAAATGCATGTATAAATATATATATATATATATATATATATATATATATATATACATATATATGTGTGTGTATATTTACTTCTGAGTGTGTATAGATATGTATATATATATATATATATATATATATATATATATATATATATATATATATATGTATAATTATTATTATTATTGTTATACTGTATGGACCCCCGGGTATGAGCACCCAAAAAATATATCATACGATATGGCTTTCTAGTCTAGGCCCTAACAAAATATACTATACTATAGCTGGTGACTGGGAATCAAACATATAATATTATATATACTACGACTGGCAAGTTAAATAACCTCTCGAATTTACAAATTACCTTGTTTGCTTTTACATTAAAACTGTTATACTTTAAAGCAGTAATACACGAATTCTGAGACCGTTAAATAACTCCCAGACAGCAATATATAAAACACTGAATACCAAAAGGTCTCTTAAGCACACTCAAAACTAAACTAGTTAATTACTTTTAAGTATTATTAACACATCTAATTCTCACTGTAGTTCTTAAATGGAATCGAGCGGAAACTGGTCTTAAATAATGATGATTGGGAATGATACGCTCTTTACAAAAATAAATATATTCTATATAAATTACAACACTAAAATATAATGAAATTCACGACGAAAGTCTTACGGAATTTACATAAAATACTTATATCTACATGAAAGGGGATCATATTATGGGCTGCGTATCATCTCTTCAATGCACAAATGAAAAACAATATATGAAATATAAATAAAATTATCAATAATCAACGATATTTACTCTACAACAGACCACTTCGTAAGATAGCTCCCACCAAAAAGATTATTTATCTCAGGTCTGAATCTATCGATCCAGCCTGAGATAAATAATATGCAACCACGTTATCTTTATATGTTCCATATCCTTACCTGATATATTCTTTACATAAATACAATACGGTTGCAAACATAATGACCAGCTAGTTAACCTCTGATTATCATTTTTCATCTTATTCACAAAAGTTAAAGTATTGTGATCAGAATATACTATAATCTCTTCATTTTGTGGTCGACTAACATGAATTAAAGACTTGTTCATCGCTGCGATCAGCGCCAGCTGTTCCGTTTCAACTGTCGAGTCAGCTCATTGCTGCTTTGACGACATAACACACACAGGATGAAGAATTCCTTCCTCGTCCTGTTGCTGTTGTAACAAGACAGCTCCAATCCCATTATCTGACGCATACACTTGGATAAGGAATTTCTCACAGAAATCCGGTGCTTGAAGTATCGGTTTTGAAGTCGATATGGTCTTCCTCAGATTTTTCCTTTTTCTGATATCTCGATAACGTAGGTCCGGTCACTGCTTTCCTCCAAAATCCAGAATGGTTCTTGTAACTCGTTCGCGGTAGGGAATTTTCTTTATGATGCGTAGACCAAAACCTGCTGTCCTACCATAACATGTCTGTTCGTACTTTTCATGCCAAACCTTTTCTTCGCTCGTCCTTGCCTTGTTTTCACGTCTTCTAGGGAAAATTTCCTTAACTCGCCATTTCCTTTCCTCAAATCCTTGACATTTCCTTCGTCCATTTCCTCTCGATCCTTCCTTTTTCCTGCTAACATTTTCTCTGTTCCTGTGCTGAAGGGTCCTGCAACCTTTCTGTCCGTATCCTTCCTACCAAACCTTTCCTTTGTCCATTCTTAATTCATTGTCTTCATGCCTTCTAGGGAATACTTCCTTATCTCACCGGTCCTTTTCCCCAAAAACTTGACATATTCTCCTTCTGTTTTCTTTCGATCCTTCCATTTTTTTGCTAACCTTTTCTTTGGTCTGTTCTTGAAGGGTTCTCCCCGTACTTCCATCGGGTGTAAGGGAGCTTCCTTGATGCACTCGTTGGGCTTTTCAGCCGTCTGACATACGTGACATGCATGATAAAACTGGCTCACGTCCTTATGCATGCAAGGCCAGAAAAAGTGTTTCATTATCTTCTCCGTCGTCTTCCTTATCTCCATATGTCCTGTCTCATGCATTATCCTGATCACCTTTCTTCTCAACAGAGCGTAAATTAATATCTACCGATATATCCCCCATTCGGCATTCCCAGGGATATCGGCGGGTCTATGTTTCCTCATAAGCAACCCCTCCTTAAGATAATGACAGGTCGGAGACTGCTGTTCCTCCGTCTCGTCCACCACACGGTATAATAACTCGGTTAATGTTGCATCCTTCCCTTGAAATCTTATCAGCCTTTTCCTATTCACTTGTCCTACTTCTAACGTTAAATTTTCAATTTCTTCCAAGTCCCTTTCTTCTTTGTCTACTTATCTGCTTGTCTGTTTCTCCTTTTCACTCGGGCTTACTTTTGATTTCTCTTCTTTCTTACCATTAAGGGAATCCTCTTCTTCAGAAAACAAATCATGCAAATTCATTTGCTCCTTCGATTTCTTTTTCTTCTTCGTCCACTTGTCCGCTAGTCCGACATTCCTCTTCGCTCGGGCTTACTGTTGAGTTCTCTTCTTGCGTATCATCAAGGGAGTCCTTTTCTTCGGAAAACAAATCCTCCAAATTTATTTCTTCTACGTCCATTGTTTCTTTGTCCTCTTGTCTACTCGTCTGTCATTTCTCTTCGCTCGGGCTTACTCAGGACTTCTCCTCTTGTGTACTATCAAGGGAATCCTCTTCTTTGGAAAACAAATCTCCTAAGTTCATCGCTCCTTCAATTTCTTCTTCTTTATCTACAGCCACTTCCTTCTTCATACTCCTAGTCGTTACACCACTAGGAAACAAAGACGGATAGTCCTTCTCGAGTCCAGTCGTAGGACTATACTTCAAAGCCTTCTCCGTTACAATGGGATAAGGCACGAACGGCGCTCCACCAACCTCATTACCCAGAAGGATGTCTACTCCTTCGACAGCCATTGAATCCTTTACCACAAAGTCAAAATTACCTGTCACCAACTAGTATGGCAGTTTTAAACAGCAAATATGGGTGACCTCCTCACCTCCTATTCCCTTCAAAATAATCGAGTCCCCTGTAAGAGACTGTTCCACCATCGGATGTGCTCCCTGTTCAACCATACTATGGTTACAACCTGTATCGCGCAATATCCTGACCGGGGTTTGCTCACTCCTGTCTATTGCTGCTAACATACCTTCATAAATATATGGTTTAAAGGCATCCATGCTGCTTTGGTTCGTTTTGTTCGTAGTGTAAACAGTGGTTGGTTTATTTTCCTCTCCATCTTTTCCCGATTACTACTTAGTCTTCGCATTCTGTGAAGTCGAATTATCCTCAATAACCTGGGCGACTGCTTTCGGTTGGTTTGACCAACATTTCTTTCTGACATGGCCTCTCTTGCCACACTTAAAACAGACAATATCAACCTTATGCACGTCTTTCATGATACTTGAAGGAGGACGATTCGACGTTTGTTGCTGTGGTACTATCACATTCTGCTTAGGGACAGTACCAGTGCTACTTCCATTGTAATGGTTGAACTTGTTCCCGTAGTTATTTCCAAACTGGTTTCCATGATTCGGTAAATACTTGACACTTGGTCGGAACAACGGTTGAAACTTCCTACCCGAGAAGGGTTTACAACTGATAATATTGAAATCTTCACTCAGCGAAACGGCTTTATCAAGTTTCTTCACCTCTCTCTCTCTCAAGTACGTTCGAATGTGTTCAGGAATTCCTTGCAGATACTGCTCTAATATTATCAATTCTTCTAAATCAGCCTTCTCCTTCCTTTACGTTAGCAGCCTCTGCCCATCTCTTAAAACATTGTTGTACCTTATTAGCGTAATCCAGGAAAGTCTTTTACTCGTCCTTTCTCAAACTTCAGAACTTATCATTATAATATTCAGGGGTCATCTGGTACACTTGCAGCACGTTCCTCTTCACTTCTTGATACTCCAGCCTCTAGTCCTGAGATAAGGATAAGTAAGCACTTCGGCCCTTCCCAAAAAGCACACTCTGCAATAACACAGACCATTTATCTTCTGACCATTTCATCGTCACTACGACAGTTTCAAAATGATCGAAGAACTCGTCTGGGAATTCTTCTGTGAGCCTTGGAATTAACCTCTGGGCTTCCGACACATTAAACACAGGTTCATGCCTAGTAGGAGTCATCTCTTTTTCCGTCTGCGCTTTCAGTTGGGCACAGTCATGCAAAAGTTCTAACTCCCACATATACCTCGCTTCTTCCATCTCTTTTTCTTCCTGTCTTCTCTCTTTTTCTTCCTGTTTTTCGATTTCCCTCCCTTCCATTAACCTTGCATGTCTTGCAATCTCTCGGGCTTCTTCTCGTTTTTTTTCTTCCAATTCCTTCACACATTGTCTTTCTTCTCTCTCATCTTCTTCTCGCCTTGCTTCCATTTTCAACCTAATTAAATTCTCTTTCGCTGCAATACGTCAAATCTCGGCTTCTACATCATTATTTGCTTTCATACCTTCAGTTTGACCTTGCTTTGCTAAAAATTCTTCCTCAGCTTCCTCCAAGAGTTCACGAGCTGCCACAATGTTCTCTTCCGACAACTTTCCCGAGTTTATCAACGCTTCTAAGGCTAGACACTTGATTTGAGCCTTATTCATCCCACTCGTAACATGGCCACCACATGCCATTAAGATCGAGAGCCACTGAGCTTTAGTTACATTAGCTTATGACAATTCCTGAACACTTGGGTTACTTAAAAACTCTTGGATATTAATCTGTGCCATCTTGTAATTTTACAATAATCAATACCTCTCCAAAAATAATATGCTGACAATACTCAAAACCTAATCAACACTGTTATCACCAATATTTATAACAGACTCGCTTGATTCCCGGGTCTGGGCATCAAAATATATTATACTGTATGGATCCCGGGTCTGAGCACCCAAAAAATATATCATACGATATGGCTCTCTGGTCTGGGCCCTAACAAAATATACTATACTATGGCTGGTGACTGGGAACCAAACATATAATATTATATATACTACGACTGCCAAGCTAAATAACCTCTCGAATTTCCAAATTACCTTGTTTGCTTTTACATTAAAACTATTACACTTTAAAGCAATAATAAACGAATTCTGAGACTGTTAAATGACTCCCAGACAGCAATATATAAAACACTGTATATCCAAAGGTCTATTAAGCACACTCAAAATTAAACTAGGTAATTACACTTAAGTATTATTAACACTTATCTAACCCTCGCTGTGGTTCTTAACAGGAATCGAGCAGAAACTGGTCTTAAATAGTGAAGATTGGAAATAATACACTCTTTACAAAAATAAATATATTCTATATAAATTACACCCCTTTGAAAAGAATTTACATAACAAAATTGAATCACTGGAAAAATTTAAGTCTGAACAAAACTTAGAATAAGGCAAAAACATTACGATCTGAAATTATATAACTTGACTTGAACTATTATATCTGAATAAACCTTAACCTAAGAAAAGAAATAATTAAATAAAAATATTAAAAATGCTTGAAATAACTCTGAATTAATAAAATGTTTAAGTTTGACTCAACATAAATAATAGTTAACCAGATCACTTTACAAAGCTGTCCTGCCTACAGGGCCGTTTACAAAAAACG
>NC_090739.1:56191989-56232027 GCF_036898095.1 Palaemon carinicauda
TTCAGTAAAATAAGAATTAACATGAAATAAGTAAATTTCAATGGAATGCAATTAAAAACATAGACCAAAGACATCAGGAGTGGGTGTGGAATCTGAGAAGAAAAACTTGCCATTACACACATAAGTTCCAGGAGAACTATAAAGTCATTCTAGAAAGTCTTATATACACTTCATGTTAAAACATGTGGCACACGTGTTTCTGTCTATGTTACTTCACCTTTGTAGAAGAACAGTCCTTAGTGTCACAAGATGGCACTTAAAATCACTATGATTCGCTCTAGGGTCAACACAGGCACCCATGGAGTTAGAGTCCCAAATAACTCAATGTTCTGCACAGCACAAAGCAGCAGGTTTTAACACACTGCCTGCTGCTACCACGTAACGCTTAAGCTCGTGCACCTGCTTCGCATAGTGTTTGAAAAACACTCTTGAGGATTTCCAGCCCGTGAAAGATCGAAGACTTTCGAAATCCATTGACTGGAAAAAATTCAGGGAAGAGGTGACTTTCCTGGGATCATGACCTGCGGGTGTACTGTCAGGATCCACTCTGCGAATAAAGTAGGTGATCTTCGCCCTTCGTTGTTTGAGTGACAAATCAGATCCCGATGTTTCTCCTTTAAAGGGCTGTCCTCCGCCAAAGTCTGAAGTTCTTCGAAGATAGACCTTTAGACTCTCCACTGGGCATCTTCCTTCAGAGGGCAGATTCTCCAGGGGCCCCACCTTTTGGTGGGAAGCTCATTCTTGGCGAGAAACGTTGGGTCAGGGAAGAGGGTAAGTTCCCCTGTTTCAGGAACTGGATCTGGCCCTCTTCTCTTGATAAAGCCACAATTTCACCGACTCGGGCTCCCGAGGCGAGAGCAAAAAAGGAAAATCACTTTTTGAATCAAATCTTTCAGAGGGCAAGATTCATTGTCCAAACTTGAGGCAAAATGGAGCACCTTATCAAGAGACCAGGAGATGGGTCTCGGTGGAGGTGCAGGACGGAGTCTAGCACATGCCTTTGGCAGCTTGTTAAAGATGTCGTTGGACAGGTCTATCTGGAAGGCATAAAGTAATGGTCTTGTCAAGGCCGATTTGCAAGTGGAAATCGTGTTTGCTACCAAGCCTTGTCCATGAAGGTGAATAAAGAAGGACAGACAAAAGTCTATAGAGATTTCTGTAGGATTTTTAGCCTTGACGAAGGACACCCATTTCTTCCAGGATGACTCGTATTGCCTTCTGGTAGATTTTGTTTTGTATTCCTCTAAGAAGTCCAAACATTTCTTCGAGATCCCAAACCTCTTCTTGACGGCTAGGGTGAGAAAATCATGAGATGAAGGTCTCGGGTTTTCCTTGATGAAGCAAAGACAGTCGACTTCTGAACTTGCTGGGAGAGAACTGGGTCAGGCAGAGGGATCAGCTTGGGTTGTAATTCCAAGATTAGAAGGAACCAGTTGCTCCGGGGTCACTTGGGAGCCACTAGGGCTGCTGTTCCTTGGAAGGTTCTCAGCTTGGTGAGGCCTTTCAGCAGAAGGTTGGGTGGTGGGAACAGGTAAATCTTGGACCATCTGTTCCAATCCAGGGACATGGCGTCCACCGCTTCTGCTCTGGGGTCCTCATATGGGGCCACGTAACGAGGAAGTTGTTTGTTGTCGCTCGTCGCGAAGAGGTCGATCTGCAGTTCCGAGACTTGACGGGAGATGAAGGAGAATGAGCCTGCGTCTAGGGACCATTCCGACTCTATCGGGGTTGTCCTCGATAGAGCGTCCACCGTCACATTGCAGAATCCTTGTAGGTGAACTGCTGAGAGGTGCCATCTTTTCTTGTCCGCTAGGCAGAAGATGGGCAGTAACACTTGGTTGAGTTGGGGCGATCTTGAGCCCTGACGGTTGAGACATCTGACCACAACGGCGCTGTCCAGAGTTAGATGGATGTGGGTTGAGGGACGTGGAGACTGCCTCTTCAGAGTAAGAAGTACTGCCATGCCCTCCAAGAAGTTGATGTGGAACTTCTTGAATAGGGGAGACCATGTTCCTTGAACTTGACGTTGATGGGAGTGACCCCCCATCCCTCTAGTGAAGCATCCATGTGGATAACGACCGACGGAGGCGGTGGTTGAAGGGGAACTGACCTTCTCAGGTTCTTTGCCTCCGACCATGGCTTTAGGAGTGAGCGAAGCCTGGTTGGTAGAGATCTCTTGAGATCTCTTCGAGCGATGGATGCGTATCTTCTCCAGACTCCCGATGCATCCTTTAGCTGTGCTCGTAGCACTGGGTCTGTCACTGAGGCGAACTGGAGGGAGCCGAACACCTGTTCCTGTTGATGTCTTGAAATCCGTTTGGATTTTAGGAGTCTCTTGACAGATCCCGCTATTTCCTTCCTTTTCTTCAGATGGATGGAAAGACGGTGTGACTGAAGGTTCCAATGGATTCCCAGCCATTGAAACTTCTGAGCTGGAGAAAGTCGAGACTTTTTGGTGTTGATCTTGAAACCCAGATGTTCCAGGAACTGGGTCACCTTTTTGGATGCTTGCAAGCATTCTTCTAAGGATGCTGCCCAAACCAATCAATCGTCCAGGTAAGCCATCACCTGGACGCCTTGTAGGCATAGCTGTTGGACGATCGTGTCTGCGAGCTTCGTGAAGATCCTTGGAGCTATGTTGATTCCTAAGGGCATGGCCCTGAAATCGTACTGCCTTCTTTGAAGCCTGAATCCTAGGTAGGAGGAGGCCTGACGATTCATTGGAATGTGCCAGTAGGCGTCCGCCAAGTCTATTGAGACTGTGTATGCCTTTTAAGGCAGTAGGGCTCTTATATGTTGAAGAGTTAGCATCTTGAACTTGTTGTTCACTATGAACTTGTTGAGAGGGGACAAATCCAGAATGACTCGGAGTTTGTTGAAGTCCTTCTTGGGAACACAGAATAGTCTTCCCTGGAACCTGGTGGACTTTACCCTCTTGATCACCTTCTTGTTCAAGAGTTCTTGGACATATTCTTCCAGGACGGGGGTGGAGTGTTGGAAGAATCGGTGGAAGGTTGCAGATGGTGTTACCCAGCTCCAACCTAGTCTATTCTTGATGATGCTGTGAGCCCAAGGATCGAAGGTCCAACGATCCTGGAAGTGGCGGAGTCTTCCTCCCACCGGAAGCATTTCATTGCTTCTGGTTTCCCGAGGGTTTTCCACCTCGGCCACCTGCTCCCCTTCCTCCTCTCCCTCTGGATGGGCGTCGGGAGGAGTCTCTGCCGGAGCCTCTACCTTTGGGACGAAAGGTAGTAGACTGTCTTTCGTAGGGTGGCGTGAAGACTGGTGACTGAGCCACCACCGGCTGGGGGACCAGCTGAAAGGTCTGTTGGGGCTGAGCCACCAATTGGGGAGTAGCAGGTGCCGGAAACTGGCGTTTAGCCTGATGCTGCTGGGGTCGGGGCTTGTTCGATTTCTTCTAAGGTTGGGGGCCCTCATCCTGAGAAGATTTCCTCTTTCTTGACATGCCCCACTTGTTGAGAAGGTTCCAGTTCTCAGTGGCGGCTCTGTCAACGATCTCTTTTACGAGGTCATTAAGGAAGAGATCTTTCCCCCAAATGTTGGAGGAAATCAGTTTCCGGGGTTCGTGTTTGACGGTGGCATCCGCAAACACGAATTCTCTACAGGCTCTCCGGGCTTTGATGAAGCTGAAGAACTCCTTCGTCAAGGTGGCGAGATGGGACTTAGCAAGAACCATGTAGAAGCCTGGGACCCGAGTGTCCCCGGCCATCGTCTCCAGTTAACTTGATGGGACAGAGAAGCAGCCAGCCTCTCTTTCCTGTCCTGCTCCTGACGTAGAAGGTATTTGGAGAGCTTGGGGAGGTTCTCATTAAACTGCCGTCCTGCGACGTCAGCCTCCAACTTTCCTACTGAGAAAGTTAACTGGATGTCTTTCCAGTTTTTGTCGTCGGGAGGGAGGGCGAGGGAGAGGGGCCTACATTCCTCTAATGTAGGGCAGAGTTTCCCTTCCTCCACCACCTTCAACACTGTCAGCAGGGCCTTTTCAGCGAAGGGGAAGACCATGGTGGCAGGGGCAAGAAAGGACGGGTGTTTCTTGCTTAGGGCTGGCACCTTGGAGTTGGTGTAGCCCTTGTTCTTAAGGCAGCTGGCCAGAAGAGCTTGAGCCTTAGCGTGGTCAAAAACGATGACCTCCTTAGGCTCGGTTTCTTCACTGGAGACTGGCTTGGACTTGAGATGAATGTAGCAGTCTGGGTATACCTCGAAACTAGGCCAAAACTCCACCTCTTCAAGGGGAATGGCGCCTAGTTTGTCGTTGACGAAAATCCGTCCACTTGTGATTGGCATGTGCTCTGCATACCTCCATGGGTTGGTCACTGAGCAAGGAGGAAGATCCTTGACGTTGATCTTCCTTTCCATCTGTTTCGACAGACGGAGGACCTCCCTCTTAAGGTCTTCGTGTCCCTAACGGAACCTCTGATCCAGGAGAGCCACCAGGGCCTGGATGCTATCTTGGTTGGCCACTGCCGCTGGCACAGGAGTGGAAGAAGTAGAGGGGATAGGTTCCAATACAGCAACAGAAGTAACAGAGGGGGAGCGGGCGACATCGCCCTCGGAGTCAGGAGTCTCCACGTGCTCCTCCTCTTCTCGACCCTCGGCCATCAGGGTCCTTTCGGTGGTGTCCGACACTTACGACATTCGTTCCACCTCGTCAAGATGGAAGTCTTGAAGTGAGTCCGATACATCCGGTTCGACCGTCAGTTGGACGCAGGGGATCTCAGGTTTGGGAATAACAGCACCCGCAGACGCCTTTGGGAAGAGCAAAGCTCTCATCTTCTCGCTTGGGAGATAAGGCCCTGTGGCATTCTTTTGGAAACCACGCACCCATTTGCGTAATTTCTCCCGGGCGACGTCCCTGGCCTTCGAACGCCTCATGGAGCAGGTCTTTGCAAACAGTGCAAATCTGTGGGTCCCTTGAGTGATGGAACAGCTGGCGTGGGTTCGGCACGCCAGGTGGCCGTAGAAATCCGGGCGACGAACGCTGCAGAAGGCGCTCTCACACCGTAGGTACTCCTCCTGTAAAAGAAAGGGGCACATGAGTCTACAGCAGTCATGTACAATGACTTAAAGTAATCTTAGATTAGTATTAAAGTTATATGAACTTATAAGATTCCTTTTGATTGTAAGCTTAGGATAGGTAAGCTGGAAAACAAGCAGAAAAGACACATACTTGTGCATCCCGCCCAGCCAATTGCCGTGACCCCACGCCATAACTAATTCTAGGGGCTCTTTAAGAGCCTAAAGAGGTGGAAGGAATATCCACATTGGATAAAGCATAGCTTAGACTTCCTCCAAGGTATTAGTCATGGTGAGATTGGGGAACTGAGTTCATTCAGCATAGAAAAAAAGGGAGAGAAAACATTCCTCCCTATTCAGATAGGTCCCGGCAAGGGACTGCGCATGGATGCACAGAATATGCTAGAAGAATTCACTGCACAACTATACACCATAGTTTTCAGTCTAGGGTATGTACTATACCGTAGATGTACTGGCTATCATATATAGCTAAACAATAGACACTGCCGGCACAAGGCCGGCAGAGAAGAAGTGACAGTCCACTGAAGAAATATGAGTAGGTGGCGTCGGAAGCGCGTCGGGCGCCGGCAAATCTCCATCGAGGGGACACCCCTCCCAGCTATCAGTCTATGTTGCAGAGAAAGGGCGAAACCTTGGAATGATGGCAGATCGCCGGCAAGTCGGAGGCCCCTGGTAGCCGGCAAGCGACCAGCGAAGGTATTCCAACACTGACTTCAATCAATGAGACAGATAGGATACCGGGTTACACTGACGGCTGTTGCTGGCAGGGTAGGGGCGGCAGTGGACCGGCACTGATTAGTTATGGAGAAAGGGTAAGAGAAGAAAGAGGGAAGGGCAGTGCTCACTACCCAAACCTCGTCTTCCTCCGGAAGGAGTGTTCAAATGAAAGGGAGAGGGTAGCAACCTTTCATCCAGCCACAACAGAGCCGGCAGCCGGCAAGAGTTGTGGATGGCGGCCCAAGGGAGGACCGAAGAACACTCTAAGATAGTGAGGTCTTCCGCCGGCAGACCGACCTGTCGTATGCTGTCCCATAGTTCGACTATATGCGGGAAGCATAGCAGTTCGGACTAACCAATGAATGGACCAAGCCGAACCAACAACCTGCCGGCACGCGATGGAGTTGTAGGAATGCGCACAGAGGTGTGATGGCTAGGTCAACACTAAAGGACAGAGGGGGGAGGGGCGAGGGTCCTGAGGGGGAGTGTAGGGGAAGGCGTAGCCCCCACTGACACTCCGGGGGGGGGGGTTCTATTTCAGTACCAGCACTATCCCAGGTGTAGGGCGAATTCATTCTCCAGCCTAGGGTAGGTTAGTACAGAGAAGGTACAGCACTGATGTACTGACCTAAACTATAAAGAAACAGAATCCCCTGGTCTGCCTAACCTAGGCTAGGGAAGCAAGTCCCCAAGCCAGGAAAGACAGGGGTAGGACAAATCGCTAGACCACAAGGAGGAAGGGTCGAAACCCTACCAGGTGTGGACAAGGGGGAAGGGCAGAGCCCTCCCACCTTTGCCGACCAGCATGGACCAGTAGGAGAGTTCATTCACCTAAAGGGGGAGCTGGGGGCGAACGACTGGTACTCTGAGGTTCTGTCCCAAACTCAAAGCTCATGTACTATGGCTATGAGTGGGGAAAGAAAATCCTAGCCTAGCCTCACTTGAATACCATTCAAGGTAAGGAGGGCTAGGATATAGCCTAGGCTACCTCAGAGGGGGGAGATTACCTTGGATAAGGCAACTGGGGAGGTGAGAAAGTATATAAAAGCCTTAAGCGTTAGGTTAGGGGCATGGGAGTCGACTACCAATATCATCAAAACCCCTTGTATACTTCCTAGAAGGCGAAAACATATGTGCAATCACTGAATCTTATATGTATAAATGCCTAATATCTTCATTTCATAATTTAACACTAGGAACACTTATTATATCATGCATGAAAGTAAACAAAAGAGCCTAGGCTATCGAGCCTAGGCTATCGAGCCTAGGGGCTAGGCTAGCAATCTAGCATATGAATCGGCTACCTACACTCGCCGAAATTGGATACTGTCGGCATAATATAACTAGTTCCTAGCAATGAAGACTAAATAGCTAATGCTGATAATTAGTTATAAGACCGAGAAGGTTGTTCTGGCTAACTAAATAAAGCATGCAAGGCGAACAACAGCGTTAGCGAATGACGCCTCCGGTCAAGGCACAGCTCCGCCACAAAACTCGGTATTTCAAGATAAAAAGGCGTTACTTTACAGCTAGAGCTTATTTATACAATACAAGAATGTGGTACTCAACTTTCCAGAAGAAGGCGAGGCTGAAGATTGCGACATAATGAATCACTTAGCAAAAAACCGGGAAAAAGCACCTTGTCATATACGCTACGTGAGAAGGAATGGAGATGGCGCATTTGGCGGCGTCAACCAACATGGCGGCCAACATGGCGACCGGATATGACGTCGCCGAGTACCGTAACAGTAATGGAGGAGGAGAACTTAGTAACGGCGCCTCCCATAACTTGCCACACTTCCCCCTCGAAGCGTAAACACTATGAGGGGTGCAGATAGCTATGTGGCGTGTCAAGCATACGTCCCCTGTTATTATACGATATCCTAAAGGGAAACCTTATGGGTACTCGCGCCAGAGGTTAGAATTCTGTGAAACCTTTAGTTTAATTCTCTGGGAATATCTACTGTAGTCATGTATACCCTTAGGAATCTACTGAAGGAACGACATGGCTTGAACCCAAAAACACATTTATCCTATTTCTTGTGGCTTATAACACGCAACATGAGTAGCCCATTCGTTCTAATGCCTCGCTATCAATTTTCTTTATTCTTATGAAATATTCATAAGAAGTCCACAAGAATTTAAGTTATTCATATGCGTAAAAAAAATGGGTGGATAACATATTCTTTTGTTTCACATCACCACCGGTTACCACTTTTGGGTTACATAAATACCTAACTAGAAGTTGATTTTAAAACAAGACATGAAACTATAGCACAATTTTCTATAAAAACAAGTGGAAAAATCTTCCATGTATAGAAAACCATCATTGAGGGATTCACCTATTCAGTTATGCATTACCCAGACAAATATAAATCGAGTCTTATCGCAATACAAGTCAACCGACATTTGCTCTGATTATAATGATTTTCCAGCTGAAATAGCATACCCAAAAGACAGCCTCAAAAAGAACATATTTTCAAAGTGAGCTATATTGGATTAGAGTTTACTGTATAACTGGAGTTACTGCCCATGTACGCACCATGTAGTGGGCTGTTCCTCCTCTAGTGATTCTTCAGTAAATGAGATAATGCTTCATATGTAACCTGGCCATTCTTAATCTCCATCATCATCCATTTTTGCGTCTTCACAAATATAACTTCATTGATACACTGTTTCTGACATGCTCCATATCCTCAGCACATTAGTGATACAAATTGTAGTGGCTATTCAATTGAAAATATTAAAACATCACCAGCCTTTTGCATACAGTACTTTAAAGGTGTGGTCGTAATTGTTGCTCATCATTAAACAGGCTTAGAGGAAAGCGTTCTCAAAACTGCTTGTGTTTCAAATATATTACAGTGGGGTATAAGTACAGCAGGTATATGTATTCAAGCATTTTCAAGTACAGTACTCTTAATTGTTCTGTCAAGGAGTCTAACGATTGGTTTCTTATATGATTTCTTTTACAACGTAGTGAAAATCTAGTTGGCATAATTAGGTTTGTTTGATTTTTACTTATCCTTATCAGTTACTAATTTATGTTGTCGATGATGTGAATTTCTAATATGCTGTTTTAGAGCATGAATATTGAATATCTTTAATATATCCATTTTCAAAATAAAGAGAAAGATAAAAACCAAGGAATAAGGAATAAAAGAAGGAATAATTGAGCATCATCTGAACTTTCAGTACTTTATTCAGACAATTATAAGACGACGTGTTTCAGTTGCATATACCTCCATTCAAATGTTTGCGAGATGAAATTATATATATATATATATATATATATATATATATATATATATATATATATATATATACATATATATATATGTGTGTGTGTGTGTGTGGGTGTGCGTGTGTGTGTATGTATGTATATATATATATATATATATATATATATATATATATATATATATATATATATATATATATACCTTTGTGTGTGTTTGTGTTCCTATTTGGAAAGGCCATTTTTTACTAGTTTTTGCAAGCCGCTTTTGTGGTTAGTATTGCTAGAGATATGTGCCACTGACAATTTTTTTCATCAGTTCTATTGCCAATATAGACACTAAACCCACAAATAATTCTTATTTATTTATTAAACAGTGCTGTAAATTTGGAAATAGCTTTTGTTGAGATTTGCCAATATCCCTTGCTCAGGTTCCCCTTAATGAAGAACTTGTCATTCAAAGCTTTTCTGTTACAGCCTCTGGATCTCCGGTGCGTTCATTGTCAACCTTTGCCAATGTATCCAGTCGACAGTAATCAACAATGAACGTATTTAATCTATACTTTTCTTCCTTGTCACTACTGGTGAACAATATAAAGAAGTAAACCTTTTAGTGATTCACATGTTCAGCATCTCCTCAACTTCATTCTGAATCGGGTCCTTAGTAGTATACTGCTAAGTATTGGCTGTTCCATCGCATCACTTCCATTGCATGATGTCTCTGTGAAGTCTTGGCTGGATTAATGGGTTAAATGTTTCGGTCCTCTTCAGGTATCGGCAATATCTGGTTCATTCTGGGATTGAAGTAATAGCCATTTCTCATCCTTAATTACCTGATCCTCATATTCTTTCAATATAATGGATGCATTTATAGACAATTGCTGTTGCTTCATTCACTCCCCTCTCATTGTTGGCGGTCAGGATATTTCCATGAAGAGGTTTCAATTCTCCACAGAAATCAACCTTTTATTCCATATGATTAATCACCTTGAGTTCTCCGTACTAACCTTACTTTATTAAACTCTTGGTAGCAGCATAAACACTCTCTGGAAGATTCTAAACTACTAATTCTATTGTTTCTTGTTATATGGATGATTCTGACATCTTTGTGATTTGTAAAACTTTTCCCTTGGTATTCGTAATGTCTCTTGAAACAAACTCCTATGTACAACTTCATTTGTGTATTTAGCATCTTGCAATAGCCACTTTTTTCTTGTATGAATAGCTTTCACTAACTGAAAAATTATTGTGCCTTTCCCTTTGCTCTACCGATGTGCAAGATTACCACACAACAGATAGTTTAGCTACATATAATAGCTTCAGTTTTCCATCCGCAAAGTAGTCTTGCAGCGTAGTTATGCCATTGTCTTCTCAGGATACCGATTAGTTCCATGCAGTCCATAGCTAGTGTACTTAAATGCAACATAAAAGCATTTACATTCACTCCTGTTAATCTACTTCTGTTCGGCAATCTTCTAATCCTTGGGTCACTGATTAACCTAACTGGATTTCCTAATTTCTATGCAATACTCTACAAGATTCACCATATCACAAATGCCATTCAGTACACGTTCCCTAGGGAAAAATGTCATGTTAATCGAACAAGTGGGTCTGTTAAATCAATAAATTCTTTGCAGCAATCAGCCATTTCAATCCATCAGTTGAAATACCTCTCTAGCCTTAACACAAACTGGTATGTAACCTCATCTGGATCACTCTAAGAATTTCTTCCCAAATCCCACACAAAAGTGATCTCTTCAGGTTGTAATAATTTAATGCTTCATCTGAAGACAAGCCAAAAAATTGAAGACCTTTACCTGTCAACAATGGACTGATCAAAATACATGAATTGGAGGAAAAGACAGCACTTTTAGTACACTCTACAAGTCCAGAATTGAGATATCATATAATCTCAATACGTGAAGTCAAATAATTAAATTTCTAGGATAATTACCTCTATGAAAATTACCAGGAATGTGCCATTTATGTTGTGTAAGCAAATATAAAAGATACTTTTACTTTGAATTATCTAGAACATTAAGGACCCCCCAAACATCGCTGAATCATTAGATCAAATACAGTAGAAATTTCTACTAAATAAATCCAACTCTATCTATGAAAAGAGATAATTTTTCTTTGTCTTAAAAAAATAAATTATACAATATTAATCGCCTTTCTGGAAGTAACATGTCACAATAAAAAATCAAGGCCTAAATGCTAGAAGTACCTTTCCAAACAAAACAAAATACATTCTCTCTTTATTTCGATAACAGACTTAGATAACATTTGTTTTTTTTATATATATAAGTCCACCCTTTGTTGGGGAAAGTGACTAAATATAGACTACACACACACACACACACACACACACATATATATATATATATATATATATATATATATATATATATGTGAGAGAGAGAGAGAGAGAGAGAGAGAGAGAGAGAGAGAGAGAGAGAGGTGAGTGTTTGCTTAAACCATGTTAAGAGTATAAAGCCTCTAAAATGAATTTCCTTCCAAAGGCATTCCAGAACCTGATAGAAATAAATATTATCATTTTAACAGTGACGGCTCCTTTTACATATTTAAAACAATATCACCTATAGCTAGGAAGGGGAACTGTCGTCTTATTTGGTTAATTCTGCAATATAATCAACCTATTAAATTATTACCTAATGTCATACGAACTGCCCTAAGACAAGATAACTTACTGGCATAAGGCCAGTTGAATCAAAACGGAAAACGTTTGACAATAACCTGATGTCGCGGGCATGATAACCCCCGACTATTGTGGTGACTGTGGTGGGGAGAGGATGCAGAGGATCCCTGGGTGGCTCCTCCAGCCATCGAGGGTCCAACGGCGTTATGCGAGGTGTCTGTTGCATTCCGATGCTCTTCTGCAGGTACTCATATCCCACTGGTGCCTGATCTGCAAGAGGTCGTAACAGAACGTTTTAGTTAATGATCAATATCTTTTACAAAATGAAACTACAAGTTCGGAAATAATAGTGAAAATCAGTTTCGAGATACTGGAGAGGAGACATTGCTGGAGTCTCAAAACTGTTTGTGAATTCTAATCCAATCTTTAATCTTTTGTGTGCATTGAAATTCGACATATATAAACACACACACATTTATATATATATATATATATATATATATATATATATATATATATATATATATATATATATATATATATATATATATATGTTCATATATAACCCTTTCTGAGTGGGGATACCTTAACGTGGTGAAGTGTTATCAGACGAAAATCTCCCACCATTGCTACTCAGCAATGGCCAGAGTGGTGATCAAAACTGGCCAAACTCGAGGCATGAATATGGGCATGTCTGAGGCCTTTGTCCTGCAGTGGACTAGAAACGGCTGCATTTGATGATGTTGTTGTTGTTGTTGTTGTTTTTGTTGTTGTTGTCTAGATATAAATGCATCCAATATTTATAGAGGTTTATAGTAATATCCAGAACGCTACTAGACTACTTAATAGAAAATTAAGGTATTACAATCTGAAGGGCACATAAAGTACCAAAAAAGTACTCCTCTCTACTGAAATATATCACCAAAAGTTAGAGAATATCCTGAAAGACGTAACTATATTCAAGAAGACTATAAAGAAACCAGTCGAAGACATCAAAAATAGAATAACAATGCCCTTAGAAAAGTCAGATTTGGAGAAGTAAGGGTGAACTATGAGCCAGAGTATATTTATAGCAACATCTTCACACATAAAAAGAGGAACTCTACCTACCCCATTATTTTGCAAATACCCACCCATACCTACAAGACAGCTAAGCAACTCAGCGAGTTGTTGACCCTTATATTCCAGATAAGTAATGCTTGAAACCAATTTATGCTCCTCCAGGCTATTAGAGACTCCATCGGTTGGTACTATTGCGTCTCTGGATGTAGAGAATATGTTTACTTATGTGACTGTAAGAGACAGAAAGGAAATTATCATATATAGGGTCTATCATATTGACTCTACACCAGACCTTGAAATTCTGGAATTAGCATTTAAAACTATGTACTATGAGAGCCATTTTCATTGATCATAAAGGACAATTATATGTGCAAGAGGATGGGATAGCCATGGGCTTCACTTTAGGGATGCTCTAAGCTAAAAAATTATATGGATATCATAGAGAAAAGAGTTTCTTTTGATGAAAATTACTTATGAGAACAGCATTGATGGTAAGCTCCCACTTTTGAATGCATCAATGACGCAAGAAGAGGGGTGTCATAACACAGTTGCACATTTGTTAATACCAAAACCACAAATAAACGCTTATGTTTATATTGGAAAAGTAAATACCCTAAGAGATATTTGAATTGTTACTTACTTGCTTACTTACTTTGATGGCTGCGTTTCCGGTCCCATACAGACCTGCTCTCTACAAGATCTACACTATTGTTTTACCGTGTTCATTCAGTGTTTCACGTTTCCTATCTCGTATTGTTCATTAAATGTTAAATTGTCACTGTTGTAAAAAAAAAAAAAAAAAAAAAAAAAAGATACTAGTGCTTGTTCTAGAAGGTTTGTAGAGTATTACAAAGGATATTTTTTTGTTTTTTGGCGTAAGGTTTATTTCTATATATTCAAAGCTTGTTACACTAGTTCTTTTCAATATTTTGAAACTTGAGTAACTTTTATGAATGAAGAGTCCAGCACCCCCACCAGATCTACCTTCTCTCGGTATGTGAAAGAAGGCGGGTGTGGGGGAACGTCATTTTGGTGATCTTTGCCTTGTCCAAGTTATTTAACCATGTTTCAGATAATGCTAACATATCAAAATATTTCTCATTTATCAATTCTCGAATTTGAATAGTCTTGTTACCGACAGATTGTATATTTACATAGGAACTTAATAGAAAAAAAGAGAAATGAAAATGATATTAGGTTAAAAACAGAATTAGAAGAAAAATACAATCATAAGAAGAAAGAAGTGCAAATACTGGTGAAAGATAGCATAACGTTATATGAGAAAAAGAAGACCAGGGAGATAAGAGATGATAAAAACAATAAACTATGGGAAAACATAAACAAATTAAGAAATAGCAAAGAAATAAAAAGTGAGGCAATACAATTATATGGAGATAGAGGAAATAAACTATCAGATGAAGAGGCTAAAGAAGAACTAGTAAAATTTTGGAAAACAGTCTACAATATACATGAAAATAGAATAACAGAGATCTGGAATGAGGAGAAGGAGAGAGAATACCTGGATAATTTGAGAAGAGAAAACGACATTATAATAGTAAATGAATATAGTATACCAGGACATCTAAGGGAGCATTACGATGCTGTACTAGATGTTAAAGGAAAAATTAAACCCATGCCCGCCGCTGAAATGAATAAAGGTAAATTAGAAAAATGCCTAAAACGCCTAAAGAAAGGTAAAGCAGCTGGGCCAGATGGACTAAAGCCAGACTATTACAAAGCAATGATGATAAGTGATATATGTAAGAATACGCTTGTGAACTGCTACAAAGAGGAACTAGCCAGCAAAGAAAAACCCAAAAGCTGGAAAGAATCCAGAACAAAAATGTTAAAAAAGAAAAACAAACCAACAGCAAAGGAATTGAGACCAATAGCGCTCACAAATGTATCATATAAAATATACATGGCTTTTATCAAAAATTAAATAGAAGGACATCTAAAAAGTAATAATACCATAGAGGATAGTCAAGCGGGATTTACAGAGGGAGGAAGGATTGAGGATAATATATTCATCTTACAGTACATGGTCGAAGAAACTTTCAAAAATAAGAAAAAACTCATAGTTGCCTCTTTAGATTTCAAAAAAGCTTTCGATTCCATAAAAAGGGAAGTGCTGATAGAAACATTAAAGCAATATAAAGTACATACTAGTATAATTAACTCTATGGCAGAAGTATATGTGGGAGACTCGACTACGTTAGACATAGGGGAAAGAGTAGAAAAAAAAATTGAGCGTAAGTAGTGGAATAAAGCAAGGCTGTACTGGCTCTACAACATTATTCAAATTAATTACTTATCAGATTATAAAACAAGTAGAAAAGGAAGGTAATGGTTTTAAAAATGATATTATAAAACTAGTAGTATTATTTTTTGCTGATGATGTCCTAGTGCTTGCTGAGAATATAGAGGATGCTGAATTGAACATAAGGAAAGTGATAGATATAGGAAAGCAGTGTGGTTTAGACATAAATAGAGACAAAAGTAGCGTACTTATATATAATATGAAGGAGAAACCAGATAATATAGAGGGAATAAGAGTAGTAAGCAATATTAAATACCTAGGTATCAAGGTAGATGATAGTAGGAATATGTTCAAAACACAGAAAAGTGAAATGATAGTTAAGGCGCAAAAGCTAGCTAATCTTACATATTCGATCATAGAAAAAAGTTGTAATAAGATACTGATAGGGAAAACATACTGGAAAAGTGTAGCGCTACCTTCTATATTATATGGAACAAACGTAATTAACTTAACGGAAACGGAAATAGAAAAGTTGCAGAGAATAGAGAATGGAGTGTATAGAAGGATGTTAGGGGGTGTAAAGAATACAGCAATTGTAGCCTTGAGAGGGGATGTTGGAGCATCTGCTATGAAAACAAGGGTAATGGATGGAAACCTGAGGTACCTTAATAGCATTTATAAGGGAGAAAAGGACTTACTAACAGCAATAGTCAATGATATGGAAGAAAAAGAGAGGAAGTGGTGGATGCATGTGAAGAAGTATGCTGAGGAATGTGGGATGGCGATGAGAGAAGTCAAGAGATGTACGAAAGAGGACATAAAGAAGAGAACAAGGGAATGGGACACAAGCAAATGGAAGAGTGAAATGGAGTGCAAGGAGAGTCTAATTTTGTATAAAAACTGGAAAAGTGAAATCAAGGAGGAGGAAGTGTATGACAACACATTTTCGTCAATTTTATTATTCAGAGCAAGGACAAACTCACTGGGCTTGAATATAAAAAACAGACACCAAGATGGAAATATAAACTGTGTATTCTGTGATGTAGAAGAAAATGCTAACCACTTTATGTTATATTGTCCACAGTTTAGTGATATAAGAATAAAAGCAATTAAGTTCCAACAACCATACGAAGAAGATAGTACACAAACAGTTGGAAAACTCCTTTTTTGTGAAGAAAATATTGAAAATAAGAAAAGAGTACTACAACAAATGTGGATGAAAAGAGAAAAACTAGTGAAAATAAGGAACACAAAACTAAAAGACACAGAGGCGTCATTGCAAAGGCAAAGCCTCAACCTGAATCTGATCTGATCTGACATCCTTAGTAACCATGATCAGTATTTTCTGCTAGTCTTTTCAATTCCAAGTCACAATTTACTATGTGGTCACTTGGTTTGTTTAAATTTGGGCAGTTTATACACGTTGACACTTGCGAATTACACTCCTTGTTGGAATGTTTTCCTGAACATTTCCCGCAGACTTTACCATCATTCTTAGACTTGCAATCTTTTTCAAGATGTCCATACCTTCAGAACTAGACTTATCTTCTCTTCTATATTTTGGATTTGGTCCAGGCAGCGATTTCTTTGAATCAAAGCATTTAATACATCATTTTCATCATTGTACACATTGCATATCATTATTTTTGGTTTTAGTTTTCCGATTTTTCTCGTTTTAGTGTCAGCCACCAATGTCTGATTTTTGTTTGCCACCTCTTCTCTGGTCATTTTGTTTGCAAAGTTTACATCATTTCCATTCGTAGTTGACCTCGTGTTAAGTATAGGAATGTCTTTAAGAGCTTGTTCAACCTCGCGTTTTCTTTCAGTAATTTTAGTTGTTGTATTAGTTGATATAATTATCAACAGATTTTTTTCCTTAACTTTGTCAGCAAATGTCAGTTTCTCCAGTTTTGGGTCTATCAATATTTTAAGTGTTGCTTCAATTGATTCCATATACATGGAAAAAATGTCAACTTTCTCAGTGAGGTCGGTACTCTTTCTTTCAGGACAAAATCTCTCACGTTCACATCTTCCTTTAATTTTGATATTACTAAATTTGCTTGTCTGGCTTCCTGTACGCAGTGTGGGCATAACCGATCTAACTTATTCCGTTCATTTTCAGTGATGTTTATCACTATATGCACACATTTCTTATGGTAGAGTCTATTACATTCACATCCTATCCATTTTTTCCGTTCTCCCTCCGTCTTTTACATATGAGGCAGAAATAGTTAGCAACAGACATAGTGTACTGTTTCTTATCACTTAGGATTCTCCATAAGATTAACTAATATCTTTACAATGATATTCTAAGCGAGAAACAGAAAGCTAAAACACGACACAGGGTGAGTGTTTAACGGAGCCCCGCGCAACACGTCCACACTCTAACAAGTCAACTTGTTCTATCAATGTATAAGCACGGAGAGACGTATTCCAATATACTGCAGGGCATGAAACCCATCAAGAATGACCAAGTTATTACTCAACATTGGCTTTAGCTACATTGATACTGAGCAGTGTTTTGAAAGCGTTTTAGATAAATGATACATGTACAGGATACAACTTCAAAACCAGCTGGGTACTATTTATAAGAACCCAGCAACAAGAAGCAATACCAATCGTGAAAGCACCTCTCAGACCTTAATTACTAATCAAAGCATCTCAAATAAAAGATAAAGTATATAAGAGAATATAAATGATACATGTACAGGATACGACTTCAAAACCAGCTGGGTACTATTTACAAGAACCTAGCAACAAGAAGCAGTACCAATAGTGAAAGCCCCTATCAGACATTAATTACTAATCAAAACCTCTTGAATAAAAGATGAAGTATATAAGAAAATATGTAAAGAAGTGCATGCAACGTAAGAGCTCGACATTGGATTGACTACTGGAGTAGGAGTGAGCTCAACAGTCGTAACTTTTTCATCTGCACCCCTCATGTGCTTTCATTTGTAAGAGCCCGTGTATGGCCGGAAGGACCAGCCAATCTTTAATTACAACATGCATTCAGTTCCTCTCGGGGGTTTATCCCTAGAAATTCTGAGAATTAGACAACCTTTGTAGGACTTGCCAGGAAAAAGGGTTCATTAGCTGGACTATCCTCTCTCGGTCCAGCACCCGACTCCTGCAACTTCCAGAGTGATTACTGAGCAACTACCACGACTCTCATCATCATCAAATCCATCATCATCATTGATATATAACCAAACCAGCTTTGCACCCTTATCATCACTTAATTATTACCCCTGTGCAAGAGTCTATGGTTTGCCATGCTATATTCCAATCTACAAATAAAAATGCATCCAGGTTCATTCGTTGCTTCTGCCAGAAGATGAAAGGAGCTTACTAAACCTTCCGATACGAGTCATAATTGCGCAGTTATTTCACCCCAACTACAACCTATCAAGTGTTATATAGTGAATCATATAACAGAAGACATATGAAGAAGATATTTATTAAATATCATGTGAGACAGCACATTACATAACTGTACATTTTATTCCCTTAGCACAAGATAGATATTGCCTTTGTCTCAACTGGCGCATTGTGTATCACTTATGACTCCACTTGGAAGCTTATGGAAAACACTCCCGGGAGAGTAAAAACGACTGGCCAAAACCCAGACATAAATAAGAACATGTATGAGGTCTTTGTCCTCCAGTGGACTAGAAGCAGCTTCATTTGTTGTTGTTGTTGTTGCTAATGTTGTTGTTGTTGTTGTTGCTAATGTTGTTGTTGTTGTTGTTGTTGTTGTTGTTGTTGTTGTTGTTGTTGTTGTTGTTGTATATATATATATATATATATATATATATATATATATATACTTACAAAGCTGGTCTAGTGTAGAGTGAATGATTTATTAATTAATTTTATTTATATATTTCATTTGTGTATTTGAGGTGAATAGCCAGCTTCTAAGGGGAGTTCATCTCCTGTAGATATAAGTTTTGTATGTAAATTACATAAGACTTTCGTCTCTAATTTAATTGTATTCTTCATTCAAGTCAGTATATGTAAATTTACATTATTTTTAAGAATTAATTTTTTATATCACATATTTTGTTACGAAGTCTTACGTAACTGTTTAAGAGTGCTATGTGATCCATATGAGATATGAACAAGGGCTTATGTAATTTTTTTTTTCTTATATATTTCTATGAGGTATTGCATCATGTTTGCGAGAAAATATGCAATTCTTATATTTTCCACGTGTTTTAGAATGTTCTCAAAAACCCCAGTGTTAGATTTTATCTTTTCTTTATTTCCGAGAACGGTAGGTGGATGGAGCAGCTGAAACAGAGAGTTGCCTGAAAACAAGGTTTGTCCCCCTGAAATTTCATCTAGTTGATAATTTTGCTGTCACTAGGAGCCAGCCCCCAAGCCACAAGAATAATCTATTTAGAATATTCTAGAAGTTACTAAGTTCATTTATATGCAACCCCAGGGTGCAGAGCAGCAGCAGAGACCCAGCCTGTCATGTGAATGAGCCAAAGTACATCCTTCTCTCTCTCTAGTGCCTATAGTGTGTCTTCTCCAATGTGATTAAGTTTAATTACAATATACAGTATATCGTGTGTACGGAGTTGAAACATTACAGAAGATGTTAAAGGTGATTTTAAATTCATTGTGTTGTGATGAGTGTTGGTATTGTATAAATCTTTGTAACTAGCCCAGTGAGATTTATGTACAAACATGAAGTATATTTGTATCGTTATTAGGATAAATATTTTCATTAAGTGTCAAGACTAATCAATTCTGTAAAATTTAATTTCAAGTGATTGTATAATTTTCATAAATATTAATTTGTTTTGCCTTAGTCCAAGTTTTTATCAGAATTATTTTGAGTGATTTATTTTTTTATGTAAATTCTTTCAAAGAGATGTAATTTTTATGGAACATATTTATTTCTATGTATTATTTTAATCACCAGTTTTTCCACAGTACTCTCTCGAATCTTTGTTAAAGAATCAAAGTAAGAAGTGGTTTAGATAGCTCTTAATAATAATTACCCTGTGATGTTTTGAGTGTACTTAAAAGACCTTTGGATATTCAGTGTTTCATGTATTGCTGTCTGGGAGTTATACAAATGTCTCAGAGCTCGGGTATAAATATTTTCAAGCGTAACAGATTTAATGTAAAAGCAAACAGGCGAGTTTGGAACTCGAGAGGTCGTGTAGCTTGCCAGCCATAATATATATAATGTATATATACTTTTGGTTCCCAGACACGGGACCATATATATATATATATATATATATATATAAATATATATATATACATATATATATATATATATATATATATATATAAAGATATATATATAGATATACATATATACATATATGACAACACAACACACACACACACATATATATATATATATTTATATATATGTTTATTTTTATACATATATATATATATATATATATATATATATATATATATTTATATATATATATATATATATATATATATATTATATATATATATATATATATATATATATATATATATATATATATATATATATATATATATATATATATATATATATATATATATATATATATATATATATATACGTATATATATACACTGTATATATTCTTACGAAGCTGGTCTAGTGTAGAGTAAATATTTTATTCATGTATTTTATTGGTGCATTCAAGAGGTTTATAGCCAGCTTGTAAGGTGAGTTTCTCTCATGTAGGTATAAGTAATTGTATGTAAATTGAGTAAGACTTTCGTCGCTCATTTCATTGTATTTCTCCTTCAAGTCAGTATCTGTAAATCTACATTATTTTCAAGAGTTAACTTTTTATTTCACGTATTTTGTAACAAAGTCTTATGCAATCTCGATTAAGTGTGTAATTTCTTTATGTTTTTATGAGGAATTGCATCATGTTTGTAAGAAATTACGCAAATTTTCGCATTTTTTGGAAGGTTCTCAAAAACACCAGCGTTATTTTTGTCTTTTTTTTTAGTTTCAAGGAGGGAGGTGGGCCGAGTTAGCTGAGAGAGAGTTGTCTCACTGGTGTGTTGGTATGCATTTGAGACGTGATCGTTGGCAACCTTACGCTACAAGGCAAAGCCCCCAAACTTCTACACCACCTGACCTACAAGGATCTAGGATAATTTATAGGGCCCCAGGGATGCATTGCAGGAGAAGGGATCCAGCCTATCCCGTTGCAAGTACCTTAATTGTGTGTCCTATCCAAAGCGAATAAGTTTATACCTAGCATATCTCGTGTGTAGTGTGTTAAAACGTTACTGAAATTCTGAAGGTGATTTAAAATCAATTGTGTTATTGTATGTGCTGGTATTATATAAAATTTTGTAACTGGCCCTGTGAAATTTTTGTGAAAACGTGAAGTTTATTAGTATTGCTATCTGGTGGGAAACTTCATGTGAGCTAAAAACTTGTAAGCTTATCAGTTACTTTTATGTAAATTTCAATAAGAGTTTAATCATTAGAGTGTTAAAGATTAACTATTTTCATTAATTATCAAGATTAAATATTTGTGCAAAATTTAATTTCCAGTGAAGCAAGTGATCATATAATTTTCTTGTCTTAGTCTAAGTTTTGTTCAGATTTAATATTTCAAGTGATTTATTTTTGGTGTAAATCCTTTCAAAGTGTTGTAATTTCTTATAGAATATATTTATTTTTGTAAAGAGTGTATTATTTCATTCACCAGTATTTCTTATGGAACTCTCGTATCCCTGTTTAAGAATCGAAGTAAGAGGTTGTTTTGAATAGTTCAAGTAATTAATAACTCATATTTGTGGTAAGTGTACTTAAGAGACCTTTAGATATTCAGTGCTTTTATATATTTCCGTCTGAGAGTTATATGATTTTCTCAGAGCTCGGGTATTATTCAAGTGTAATAGATTTATGTACAAACAAAAAGGTGAGTTCAGAACTCGGGAGGTTATGTAACATGCCACCTGTAATATATATATATATATATATATATATATATATATATATATATATATATATATATATATATATATGTATATATAAAAATATATATATATATATATATATATATGTATATATACAGATATATATATAAATATATATATATATATATATATATATATATATATATATATATATAGATACAATATATATATTCTTACGAAGCTGGTTTAGTGAAAAGTAAAAACAGTAGTTTATTAATGATTTTATTTATATATCATTTATGCATCGAAGAAATGGTAGCCAGCCCGTAAAAAGAGCTCCTCTCATGTAGACGTACGTATTTTATGTAAATTACATAAGACTTTTGTCGTGAATTTCATTGTAATCCTTATTCAAGTTAGTATATGTAAATTTATGTTATTTTTAAGAATTAACTTTTTAATTTCACGTAATTTTGTTACAAAGACTTACGTAACCTGTTTGAGAGTGTTATGTGATCATACACGATATGAACAAGGGCTTAGGTAATGTTCTTTTATATTTTATTTGTTATTGCGTCATTTTTTGAGAGAGAATACTCAATATGCTACATGTGCTTTGGAAAATTCTCTACCACGTGCTTTGGAAATTTTGTGAAGGCCTGGTGATAGGATGTTACCTTTCCTTTTTTTTATTTCGGGGACAAAGGATGAACGAAGCTAGCTGGGAGAGTCGTCTCACTCTCCCAGATAGCATGCATCTGAAAGTTGCCTGAAAACCCCTGATTTGCCTCTTGAAATTTTTATCTAGTTGGAAACTCTGATGCCCTTAGGCCAAGGCCTCCACTCTTCCCAAATCTTTTGGAATCTTCTGGAAGTAGCTAGGATTCATATATGAAAAGGCGACACCAAGGTTACAGAGACAGATAGAGATAGAGAAATCCAGCCATAAGATCATCTCTCATCTCTCTCCCTCTCTCGCACGCAGGTCAAAGTATTGTTTTACAAGTGTTCAGTACCTATAGTGTGTCCTCTCCTAAGTGACTCTGTGCCCAAATCAAATTGTGTGACGAAAAGATACGTAAGACAAAACAATGATTTTAAATTCATTGTATTAGAGAGAGTGTTGGCATTGTGTTAAGTTTTTGTGACTGGCCCTGTAGGAAGGTTAATATTTTCTATCGTGATCTGGTTATCTATTTTCATTAAGTATCAAACTTGAATATTGTATTATTCAGATTTAATTTCAAGCTTTTGTATCATTTTAATTGCAGTATTTCTTTTGTCTTAGTCTAAGGATTATTCAGATTTAACATTTAAAGTCAAGTTATGCAATTTTCAGATCGTAACAATTTTGTCTTAATCTAAGTTTTGTTCAGTCTTAATATTTTAAGTGATTTATTTTGTTATTATGTAAACTCTTTCAAAGTGTTGTAATATATATAGAATATATTTATTTGTGTAAAGAGTGTATTATTCCAATCACCATTGTTTAGAACCAGATGGCGCTCGTATCCTGTTAAGACCCATAGTAAGTCATAAATAATTCTTAAGAGTATTTACCCAATTTAGTTTTGAGTGTACTTAAGAGACCTTTGGATATTCAGGGTTTTACATATTGTTATCTGGGAGTTATTTAATTGTCTCAGAATTTGTGTATTAATATTTTAAAGTGTAACAGTTTTAATGTAAAAGTAAACAAAGGAGTTTGGAATTCGAGAGGTTGATTAACTTACCATTCGTATTAAACATTATATTATATGTTTGGTTCCCAGTCACGAACCATAGTATAATATAATTATGTTTTGGGGCCCAGACCTGGGAGCCATAATCGTATATATATATATATATATATATATATATATATATATATATATATATATACAAATATATATATATATATATATACATATATATATATATATATATATATATATATAAATGTATATATATACACACACACATATATATATATATATATATATAATATATATATATATATATATATATATATATATATATATATATATATAACAACAAATGCAGCTACTTTTGGTCAACTGAAGAACAAAGACCTCAGACATGTCCTTATTCATGTCTGGGGGTTGGCCAGTTTTTATCACCATGCTGGCCAGTGGGGATTGGTGATAGTGGGAGATTTCCGTCTGTTTGCTCACAGCAAACCAACCTAGTATGTGTTGCCTGACTGGTACAGCTTTGCTGATTATGACAATACACAAATCCTTTCACCACGTCAAGGAATCCCTACTAAGAAAGAGACGTATACAATGTATACAGTACTACCTTGAGATACGAATTTAATGCGTTCCATGACCGCCGACGAATCTACAAAAAATCGTATCTCAAAATAGTTATTCCCATTTGAGTTAAAAGAAATAGAATTAATCAGTTCCAAGGGTAAGATATTTACCCCAAACGAGCTCAAATTATGCTCAAATTACACTCGACAATCAATAAAGAAAGATAAATACAACAGTAATGACACTGAAATTGATATATAATAGTAAATGCTAATAAAAACAATAAAAAAATAGAGTTTTACTCACCACCTAGGCGAGTCCTAGCATATGGGAAGCATGCAAGGAGGAGGGCATGAGAAGCAAGGCTACCACGAACACACACACCATATGGTGGCTGTAGAAAGCGGCCAGATAAACACAATTAAAACGCTGTATGAGCATACTGAATGCTTGATATTTAAGGATCATTTCTTAAGAATAAAGAGTTAAAAACTTTAAAAAAAAAAGAAAAACAGAGTTGTACTCACCGCCTATGCGAACGCTAGCAGTGTACAGGATGCATGCCAGGAGGAGGGAGGGAGAGAAGCAATGCTCCTAGCACACACACACACACATACACACGATATGGTCGCTGTATAAAGTAACCTTCTCTATTGCGTCATTTTGTTTGAGAATGGTGTTTATGGTGGACGCATTGCGGCCATATTCAGCGGCCAAGTCACAGATTCTCATACCTCGTCCATGCTTCCCCAGTATCTCATGCTTTATTTCTATTAAGATCATTTTCTTGGTTTTTTCTTATCCCCATCATTATCCTTAGGCTTAGGACCCATGGTTCTCACAATAAATGTTAATAAAATAAAGGAAAACACCCGAGAATCGTACACACACAACAACAACTCAACGTTTTCTATAAGACGACAACGAACACACTTGGAGAGAGAAGTTCGGGTAACCTCAGATGTCAAGTGAGCGTTTGGATCGACTCAGGTAGCCGAACGAGCACTCTGCTACCTACCGATGGTGTGCACTTTTTGAAATCGTATCTCAAAAGAAATTTTCGTATCTTAGGGCGTAAATATCGGTACACTGTATCATCGTATTTCAAAAAAATCGTATCTTTGTGCATTCGTATCTCAAGGTATTATATATATATATATATATATGTATATATATATATATATATATATTGTATATATATATATATATATATATATGTATACTGTATATATATACATATATATATATATATATATATATATATATATATATATGTGTGTGTGTGTGTGTGTGTGTATATGTGTGACTGTTTGTATGTGCATGTGCGTGAGTTTTGTTTATATGCGTATAGGTGTATGTACAGTATATGTAAATATTCTCTCTCTCTCTCTCTCTCTCTCTCTCTCTCTCTCTCTCTCTCTCTCTCTCTCTCTCTCTCTCTCTCTCTCAACTGATTAAGTTTTCCAAGCATTGCTTATTACCAAAACTGAAGAAAGCATTTGAAATGTAAGGCACAGGGAGATCTTTATAAGGAAATCTTATTATCAAAATGTAAATATTCTATTTTAAATTTGCAAAAATTGAGTAATTTTGAAAGGTACTCAGCCTACGAATGTACCGATGTCAAGAAGATTCTTGTAGTAGATGGTGGTGAAAGAATCGCAGTCGCAGAGTCGCAGGAGACGTCCCCCTACGGACACGGTATTCCCCAGCAGGAGTTCGGAAGGCTTCAAGAACGATGGGCTGGGCAGAGCCTGTAAAAAGTTAACTTATCATTACATTTAGAAACCATATGACGTTTTTTTCTTATTTCTTTTTATGTTATATTATTTGTCAAAACTCCTATTCGTCACGGACGAAACAGGTGACCACATACTTCCATTTGTAAAGAGGTGCAAAGTATTTAAACATTACGAGATATTGATTTTAAAAACATCATACGTAATTTCAGCACTACATAATATCTTTCTTGATAACAAATAATCGTAGTAGCTTAATGAAGTGATCATTTTTGGAGGTGGAGTCAACTCCGATCCCTCCAGAGTTTAAATCTCAGGAGGGTAGTATTCACCTGCGGTCTCCGGTCTTTAAGGTGGGCCCCTACCCCTTGAAGGCCTACCAAGTTTAAGGTTGGACGACCCACAGCTCCAAGACTAGCAGCTCCGTTAAGTTCTGACAGTTCCTGTCAAAATAACACCCGTATCTTATAAAAGAAAAAAAAAAGCGATTTCCGACTCAGGGTAAAAGAGCCTTGCTTAGCGTATATATATATATATATATATATATATATATATATATATATATATATATATATATATATATATATATATATCATCATCATCATCTCCTCCTACGCCCATTGACGCAAAGGGCCTCGGTTAGATTTCGCCATTCGTCCCTGCCTTGAGCTTTTAATTCAATACTTCTCCATTCATCATCTCCTACTTCACGCTTTATAGTCCTAAGCTATGTAGGCCTGGTTCTTCCAATTCTTCTAGTGCCTTGTGGATCCCAGTTAAACGTTTGGTGAACTAATCTCTCTTAGGGTGTGCGAAGAGCATGCCCAAACCATCTCCATCTACCCCTTATCATGATCTCATCCACATATGGCACTCGCGTAATCTCTCATATAGTTTCATTTCTAATCGTGTCCTACCATTTAACTCCCAATATCCATCTGAGGGCTTTTTTCTCAAATCTACTAAATATATTGGCGATTGATTCATTGTCATACCATGACTCATGTTCATAGAGTAACACCGATCTCACTAAACTGATATATAGTCTGATTTTTATATGAAATTTTAGGCAATTTGATTCCAAAATTTTACTTAACCTAGCCATTGTCTGATTTGCTTTTTTCAATCTTTCACTAAACTCTAATTCCAAAGACCCTGTATTGGAGATCATTGTTCCTAAATACTTAAATGATTCTATCTCATTAATCCTTTCTCCTTCCAATGATATTTCATTTTCCATTGCATACTCCGTTCTTATCATCTCTGTCTTTCTTCTATCTATCTTCAGCCCCATCTGATGTGATATTTCATGCATTCTGGTAACCAAGCATTGCAAATCCTGTGGTGTTTTGTTAAAAAGGACAGCATCATCAGCATACTCTAGGTCTGGTAAATTCCTATCACCAATCCAGTCCAGTCCTTCTCCACCATCTCTGACTGTTCTACACATTACAAAGTCCATGAGGAGGATAAACAACATAGATGACAACACATTCCTTCTAAGTACTCCGCTGTTCACTGGAAACTCACTTGATAAGACCCCATTAACATTAACTTTGCACTTGCTATGCTCATGAACAGACTTAATCAAATTTACATATTTAAAAGGAATTCCATAATAACTTAGGATTCTCCACAAAATTGGCCGGTACACACTAGCAAAGGCTTTTCATATTCCACAAATACCATCAAAAGGAGATTTCTATATTCTCCGCATTACTGTACATTACTCAAAATGAAAATTTGGTCAGTGCAACTTCTACCGTTTCTAAATCCTGCTTGTTCATCTCTTCATCAATCTTTCTCTCCAGTCTCTTAAGAATAAGCATACTATATATTTTCATAACAACTGACGTAAGTGTTATGCCTCTGTAATTATTGCAATCAGCCAGGTCTCCCTTTTTAGCTTTTTTCACCAACACTCCTAACTCCCATTCATCAGGTTTTGCCTCTTCATGACACATTCTACAAAATAATCTTGTAAGTAGTCTGGGAGTCACTTCATTTTCGGCCAGTATCATCTCGGCAGTTATTCCATCATATCCCAGGGCTTTCCATCTCTTTAGTTTTTAAGGATAGCTTCGACTTCAAACACACTGAATTCATTCATGGGCACATCAAGGTCGTCATCAGCTTCAGGTATATCAGTCAAATTATTCCCTTCATATGTCCTATTCATAAGCTTACTAAAGTGTTCCATCTAACGTTGTCTTTCTTCATTTCCTGTTGCTATAAGAGAGCCATCTCTCCTTTTGATGGGTATATGCTTCTTCTTTGTCCCAGTCGAGATTTCATTAATAATTCTATGAGTAATTTTTACACCAGAGCTATTTCCTGAATTCACAGCTTTGTCAGCCTCTTCTGCTTCACTGTGTAAATATTCTCTCCAGTCATTCCTGACTTTTCTTTTGAAATCGCTGTTAATACTCGAATACTTGGCATGCTCTACCTTGTAATTATCACTACTTCCTCGAAAACTTTTAACAATCAATATCTGTCTTTGTCTTCTTTTTATAGCATCCCAAGCATCATTTGATATCCATGGCTTTCTCCTTGTAACTGTTTGCCCCAAGACTTCACTACCAACTACTGATATATGTTCTTAATATCACACCATTTTTCATTAATTGTCTGTTCTTCGTCTCTTAAAGTCTCTAAGACTGCAAATCGATTCCTACATTCAATTGCAAAGGATCCTCTGTGCTCTTCCTCTAGAAGCTTAGTTGTAGCAAACCTAGGTATTCTATCTATCTTTCTGGTGGGCGCTTTCAGTTTTAATTTCAGTGTGGCAATGAGGAGCTGGTGATCACTAGCAATATCTGCACCTCTATAGCTTCTTACATTTCTTAGAGTCCTCCTTCTCTCTTTATTAATGGCAATGTGATCTATCTGATTTTTGTAATTGCCACATGGTGAAGTCCATGTATACTTGTGGATGTTCTTATGTTGGAACAGAGTACCTCCAATGACAAGATTGTTTGCTGAACAGAAACTTACCCCTGCCAGTCCATACTAATTCTAGTATGATCAACCGCCAGGCATAAGGAGTAAAAGCCGAAGAGGCCGTTTGTCCATCGCCTTAAACATATCCGTCACCCTGCTGCCAGTGACTTCATTGAGATTTAGGGGGGCATTTCCTCCACACCCAAAGCTCTCATTACTCCACCAAGTTGCTCATCCGTTTATATGAGTATAAACGTTGGCAAACATGGACTACTAAGAATACCGCCTAGCATGGTATATATATATATATATATATATATATATATATATATATATATATATATATATATATATATATATATATGTGTATATATATATATATATATATATATATACATATATATATATATATATATATATATATATATATATTCTTACAAAGCTGGTCTAGCATAAGAGTAAATATTTTATTCATGCATTTCATTTGTGTATTTAGGAGATGTATAGCCAGCTTGTAAGGTAAGTTCCACTCATGTAGGTTTAAGTAATGCATGTAAATTACTAGAGACTTTCGTCATTCGTTTAATTGTATTTTCATACAGTTTCGTATATATAAATTTACGTTATTTTTAAGAATTAACTTTTTCTTTCACGTATTTTGTTATGAAGTCTTATGTAATATCGTTTAGATATGCTGTATGACCCATACGAGGTATGAACACTAGGGATTATGTAATTTTTATGTTTCCGCATGATTAGAAAGTACATGAAAATACTTGAATTAGGTGTACTTTTTTTTTTAATGTTTCGAGGAGAAGGTGGGTTGAGATAGTTGAGAGAGAGTTGCCTTGCCATGTACGTTAGATCTTGTCTGCTACTTGACTAGTTGGAAACTATGGCACCGTAAGCCTGCCCCCAAGCTTCCAGACCATATCATGGAAGGATCTAAAATGATTAAGTCCATATATGTAGCCCCCAAGGAATGCATAACCAGCAGAAGAGTTCCAGGCTATTCCTTTCTAAGAGCCAACGTCAGCCAGCCATATCTCGTCTCAAGTGTGAATAGTATTTTACAGTCAAAAGTGATTAGTGATTTTTATCCAACATATATCATGTGTGGTGTGTTCAAACGTTGATGAAACTATTTAATGGTAATTCAAATGTAGGGTTAATGTAAGTATAGTTTAACATAAATTTTTGTAACTGGCCCTGTGAGATTTAGGTTAAACAGTGAAGTGTATTTATTTTGCTTAACTGTTCGGTAACCTTGTGTGAACCAAAAGACGTAAGCGTAACAGTTACATGTATGTAAATTTCAGTATACATGTTCATTAGATTGTTAAAGTGTTAACTCTTCATCAATTGTCTTTGTCTAAGGTTCAGTTGAAATATTTCGAGTGATTTAATTTTTTGTATTAATTCCTTTGCATTGTTAACTTTTTATAGAATATATTTATTTTTGTAAAGATTGTAATATTTTGATCACCAATATTTCCTAACAGTGCTTTGCTTGTAATCCCTGACTAAGAACCAAAGTAAGCGGTTGTTTTTTAATGGTTCATATTAAGTAATCACCCAGTTTTGTTTTGAGTGTTACGTAAGAGACCTTTGGATATTCAGTGTTTGAAGCTCGGAAGTGTAGGTATATATCGCCAGCTGTATATATATATATATATATATATATACATATATATATATATATATATATATATATATATATATACGTATATATACACTCTACGCGTTTAGCCCATATAAGACGAAATTCCAGAAAAAAAGTGGAGACAACAATCAATGCGACATTCATACTTTAACTAATGAGTCTCGAATGTACTCTGAAACGGAGACCTCCCAAACACGTTAGCAGTAAAATATCACACCTATTTTGAAAAGGTAGAAGTTGCACTCACCAAATTTTCATTTTGAGACATGTTGTACAGCAATGCATAGAATATAGAAGTCCAATTTTGATGGCATTTGTGGACTATTTTGTGAAGAGCCCTGAGTTATTATGGAATTCCTCTAAAATATGTGACTTTGATTAAGTACGTTCATGAACATGGCAAATGCAAAATTAATGTTAATGGAGTCCTATCAATTGAATTTCCCGTGAACAGTGAAGTACTCCAAGGGAATGTGTTGTCATCTATGTTTATCCTACTCATGAATATTGTAATGTGTAGAACAGTCGGAGATGGTGGAGAAGAATTAGAATGGATTAGTGATAGGAAATTAGCAGTCCTAGAGCATGCTGATGATGCTGTCCTTCTTAGCAGAACGCCACAGGATTTGCAATGCTTGCTTACCAGAATGCATGAAATATCACACGAGGTTTGGATCAAGATAAATAGAAGAAAGATAATGATGAGAATGGAGTATGCAATGGAAGATGAAATATCATTGGAAGGAGAAAGGATTAATGAGGTAGAATCATTTAAGTATTAAGGAACTATGATCTCCAATACAGTCTTTAGAACTAGAGTTTAGTGAAAGATTGAAAAAAAAGCAAATCAGACAATGGCTAGGTTAAGTAAAATTCGGAAACCAAATCGCCTGAAATTACATGCAAAAATCAGATTATATATCAATTTAGTGAGATCGGTGTTACTATATGGACATGAGTCATGGTATGACAACGAAACAATCTCCAATAGATTTGGTAGATTTGAGAACAAAGCCCTCAGAAGGATAGTGGGAGTTAAATGGCAGGACAGGGTTAGAAATGAAACTATAAGAGAGATTACTCGAGTGCCATATGTGGATATCATGATGAGGGGTATATGGAGATGGTTTGCGCCTGCTCTTCATACTCTCAAGAGAGATTAGTTCACCAAACGTTCAGCTGGGCTCCACAAGGTACTAGGAGAGTTGGAAGAGCCAGGCCTACATGGCTGCGGACTATGAATCGCGAAGTAGGAGCTGATTAATGGAAAAGTATTGAATTAAAAGCTCAAGAAAGAGACGACTGGCGAAATCTAACCGAGGCCCTCTGCATCAATAGGTGTAGGAGGAGATGATGATATTGTACACACGCTGCACCATCTACTGTACCTTTCTTTTGTACGCAGTCTTGTACTTCTTGAATACCAACGATTTTCTTTTCCTTTTTTCCTCCACCTATCCTGATCTATCACTAAATACTAGATCTTCCTCTCTTTTACACCGCTTATCCCTCTGAGCTATATAATGTTCATCAATTTATCATCTTTCATTCTTACCACATGACCCATCTCAGAACATTCTGATTCATCCATTCCTCTTCACTAACCTTTTCAAAATTGCTATATATTACGCCATTTCTCAGCATGTCAGTTCCCATTACGCCACTCAATTACACTATAAAAACCACATTTTGTCACTGATTAGCAATCAAAGTCTATATTTCACTTCCCCACACCCCACAAAAAAAAAGTGGGCTTAAGTATCTCCTCTTAAATTCCCACCCTGACTGCCACAATACTCCAAGTCTCTTTCAAGTCTTTGGTGCACAACATACTATCCTCTTTACTTCATTTGTTCTAAAAAAAAAACTCTCTTATCTTAACATCATCTATTATTTACATTTACTCTTGAATGGTTATGAGTCGGCCAATTTCCTTCTCCCATCATGAATATAACCATTCCTTGTTTCAACTTCCTGGTTTCCATTTACTGTTTTGACCTTACTCTTGTTCACAGTTACTCTCAACTCTCTCTTCCTCTAAACTCTTCCATTAGTGTTTGTAATTAGCCTACTCTTCATAATCCAAAATCAGTGCTACACCTCCTGAAAATATCAGCTATTCAACACTGCATTCAAACTTGTTTTCTTACAAAAACCACTAATGTTATTTCCACCCAAAAAGATATTGAACAGCTATGGAGATAAAATACAACCTTGTCACAGATCTAATTATACAACAGACCCATCATCCTCCTGACTACTTCTAACATAAGCTTCTCTTTATTCATAAGTACTTTTAACTGTTATAATTCAATTGCCTTTTATACCATGCATCATAAAATCCGTCCTTATCACATTCTAATGCTTTTATCGCAAATATTTTCTTGGTATATGTAAGCCACTGAAAGCTTTTCACCTATACTTTTGATCACCTCTTGCAAAAATATCAAAATAAACTCTTGATTCACACAAACTCTCCTTGCCCAAACCCACGCTGTTCAATCTCTACCAATCTTTTTGTCACTTGTTTTACTTCCTGAATCCTAATTTCTCTCAGTTGTAAGTCTCCTCTATTACATTCACATTTATACAAAGGAAAAACTATTTCTTTCATCCATAACTTTTGAGTATTTCAGTTATTCTTAGTGGACCACCTAATCTCATTTTCACTACATAACCATAACACCTCTTATGTATTTCCAATCCTTAGTCTCTAAATTGCCTTCCTTATATCCTAAGGAATTATATCCACCACTAACCTCAATCTCATCTTTCGCTCTTGTGTAATTCAGATGAGCTTCATTTTCTTCAGACAATATTTTTCCATTTGCATCTTTTCAATTTGCGAACCACTGACTTGATAAACTTTCATTTCACTTTTACTTAAATATAGAGCAACTTCTCATTTTCCCGTAAAATACTTACATTAACTCTTTTATTTCTAGTCCTGCCTCTTTTTCGTCCTCACTTTTCTCTTGATCACCTTGCATATTGTCTATTTTCTTGCTAATTATCTTTAATCAATCTATTCATATACCTATTATTTGTATATTTGATATATATTACAAAGAAATCAATAATGTAACCATTCAAATAAGTAGCATCGCATAAATAAAATTCAAACCAAACGTGAAGAAATGAAAAGCACTGTAGTAAAGAATAAAGTACTGCATAATATTTTTCACCTTAGCCACAGGTCCCCTTTTCAGAAACTTGGTAGGTAACTGGGGTTTTTCAGGAGTCAGTGCATCTTGATGAGGAGTGAGATGATGAACTCGTACTTCTGCCGTATCATCTTCCAGATAATATCTCAATTCTACCTTTTCAGTCACAGGGGTAGTGAGCCCACCCAAGTTCTTGTCATAGTCGACCCATTCTCCAAAGAACCTAAAGGAACCAGGTTGAATTTAATATGCGAGATCCACATTTCTTTTCTGTATATAAAAATATAAGAATTTAGAAAGCATACTAAGAACTTTAAATGTCCTGTAAATGATTAAAAATGATTACTAGATACTTCACAATAATATATATTTTGATCATCAATATCATCTCATTTCAGTTATCTCAGGTAGTAGGGTGCCCAGGACACCAGCCACCCGTTGAGATACTACCGCTAGAGAGTTATGGGATCCTTTGACTGGCCATACAGTACTACATTGGATCCTTTTCTCTGGTTACGGTTCATTTTTGCTTTGCCTACATATACACCGAATAGTCTGGCCTATTCTTTATATATACTCCTCTGTCCTCATACATCTGACAACACTGAGATTACCAAACAAATTTTCTTTTCTCAATGTATTAACTATTGCACTGTAATTATTCAGTGTCTACTTTCCTCTTGGTTAGAGTAGAAGAGACTCTTCAGCTATGGAAGCAGCTCTTCTAGGAGAAGGACACTCCAAAATCAAACCATTGTTCTCTCTGTATCATGGTCTTCCACTGCCTTGGATTAGAGTTCTCTTGCTTGAGGGTACGCTCGGGCACACTATATTATTTCTCTTCCTTTTGTTTTGTAAAAGTTTTTATAGTTTATATATGAAATATTCATTATAATGTTATTATTGTTCTTAAAATTTTCTACTTTTCCTTGTTTCCCTTCCTGACTGGGCTATTTTCCCTGTTGTTAATAATAATAATAATAATAATAATGATAATAATAATAATAATAATAATAATAATAATAATCTGTGCCATTATTAGCAGTAGTATTTTTACGTTAGATATCAGATTCCTTTGCTTTATTATCATGGTATCAGACAATGGGGTGCACCATCACCTGGGTATCATCCAATTTTGTAGTTGAGTGCCAGTTTAAGTTCCTAAGAGCACAGTTAACCATATTCCTTCTCTTATGATAATCAGGACAATAGTCTTCTATCTACTATGTCTTCCCTTTACTCTTTGTTAAGTTTTAATACTCCTCTTGCTAATGTAACAGCCTTGGATGTCTTATTTTGCCATTAAATTTCTTGTTATAATCATATCACCTTAGAAGGAGTTTTGGCTTCCAGCACCAAACTAAAGTATGAACTTATTTTTCTGTCTGAATTATTGGTCTAGTAATCATTCTAACTGAAAAATGGTCTTCATTTGCTGCTGCACCGAAGCATGTGTTTTGTACAGACTACAATTTTTTATCATAAACCAGAAATTCCTATCTCTTGGCACATGAGTTGTTATTGAAAATGACACTAAATCTTAATCTTTCTATAGTTTTTAGTTTTCTACACTTGTATACTGTAAATTTGGGATCCATTTCAGCTACGTAACTTGACTGATGATCACAAAGACTGATTTTCCTTGGATTTCTCCCATTTGAACAACAATTTTATTCTGTAATTTTTTTTATCCTTCGATAGTCTCTAAGTGATGAAGATGCCTCCATGTCAAATGCATATTAAATCAAACCCCTCAACTTTTCTTAACTTTCGAGCATTCAAACTTTTGTTTCCTTAACCTTTTGGTCTTTTCCTTATCCTTACTTACAGAGCTCCGGTGGTTTGTATTCACTCATCTTTTCTGTAATTTACATATTCTCTCATTTCATAAGCATTCATAACATCTACACTCAATATTTTGTCACTGAATAATCGTAAATCAGATGTTACTGTCAACTTTTTATTATTATTATTATTATTATTATTATTATTATTATTATTATTATTATTATTATTATTATTATTATTATTATTATTATTAGCTAAGCTACAACCCTGGCTGGAAAAGATGAATGCTATAAGTCCAAGAACTCCAGCAGGAAAAAATAGCCCAGTGTAGAAAGGAAATAAAGAAATAAATAATCTACAAGAAAAGTAATGAACAATTTAAATTAAATATCTCATGAACAGTAACAACATTAAAATAGATCTCTCATAAATAAAGTATAAAAAGACACTTATGTCAGCCTGTTCAACATAAAAACAAGTTGATGGTGATGCAAATAGTCTATGTCAAGTGGTGTCCATGAAATCCATCCCTCTCCCTTCTGGACCTGGAACTTATACAGTATATACGCAGTTTATTAACTTCTCAATTAGTTTCCTAATTTGCCTTCCCGCTTTAAGATTCTTGTGTATGTAATTAATAATCTTTCCTTGCGTGTGCAGCATATAATTTTGGGTTAATAGAGAATATGTGATTATGCTGCTAGTTACTATTTTGGCTCAAGAAAAAAAATCTATACCTTTCTTCTGTTTGAATTTATTTTTACAGAGAACTTGCCGAGAAGTAAAAAGTTTAAGTATTATGTAGATTTGTTCACAAATAATGAAGTAAGATGTACAGATAAAAACTCAAAAACAAACGTTCGGTGTATCTTGTTAGATATTAACTATCAAGTCTTAAAATGTTTTATCACAAGTTTGGTTAAATCCGCCAATACCATGATGGCTTATATTCAACGAAGCTCAAGTGTTCCTTTCCAAATTAGGTCTTTCATTTCAATGAGAGATATTCTTCCTTGTGATGCTCGGACATCTATAAAGGTTTTCCTATCCCTTTCATCTATGACAAATTTGAATTCATAATTTTCCCAATAAAGTCAACTACTAGCTACCACCTGGAAATCGCATCTTCATCTCCATAGTAAGACACCCGATTTCCGTTTGTTCATTAGACTTGACATTTAAAATTTTTCTTGTATAGCAACGGCTCATTATCATCTGTAAAATCTAAAAGTACGTATCGTTTCAACTTATTCTTCGATTTTTATCGTGTTATTAGGAATGTAAGTTATCGAATATTAAAACCTATTCAAGTTACCTAAAAATAACTGATTCGTTTGTAGTAGTTTAATCATCTTTGCTTGAAAAGACAGTTAAGAAGCGAAAGGAGACGGTGATATCATTTGAACTTGTGTTTCTGGATCGCCATAAGAGCCCGTTTGCTGACATCGTTCTTCAATTGCTGAGGCAAGGATGTAGGCCTACCCGCTCTTTGAAAGGCTTCCAGATCCTCACAGTTACTTCATAAACAGAAATCGTAGCATCGTTATGTAGACCCCAAGCACATTATTGTATACTCTGCCATACATATTTCCCTCTCACAAATAACTGACTTACTTTCAGAAAATCAACACTTGTTCTAACACTCCAAGTATTCCCCTAACCCATCATTTTTTCAAGTTTCCCTTTTCTTTCGACATCACTTCAAATTTGTATGTCATTTGAATCCATCTGTTCACATTCATATTAATCAATGCAGCCACTATGCTCTGGTTTTTCTTTTTAGCTACACACTATTTTACCATACCACATGATTTCACGTTTATCACATTTCTTATCTACTTACATATATTACATAATCAATTCATCCCTGCTGCCCTACATTATTGCCATATATCACTAACCTGAGCACCTGCCCAGCCTTATTGACGAACGTTGCCAATGAGTGTTGCTTAGGCCAGTCACTAGAAAATTTCAATTTCCCAACTCCAGCTGCTGGTGTTGATGCTGGTAAGAAATCCTGAAATCAGTCGTAATAAAGGATCATTTAATGCTGGTGTCATTGTGGATTTTTAGAATGATCAAACTACACCGGAACAAAAGATGGCAATGGTCATAGATATATTAAAGGCATTTCCCAAATTTGATACACCATCAAGAAAAAGATGATGATTTTATTCTAAGAAAAATACTTTTAGCAAATAAGATTTAAGAAGCCTCTCTGAACATGTCAAGGAAACCATAAATATCCAGATAGATGGATGCTTAAATCATTTTTACCAGAATTATATTGATATACACTAAATATCTTGTCTAGTCAAGATTCAGAAACCACCCCACAGTTCATGAAGAATAAATGAATGATTCAAATTTCTCTGACATCCAGTGCACGAAGAATTTAGGACTACATCTATCACAAAAAGATAAAAAAGTCATTAAGTTTAAAGTTAAGTGAAATGGCTCAGGGCGAGTACTTAGTTGTTGTTGAATTACATCGATCGAATCACCCTACCTGGAAAGCTGTAAGACTGGGATCCGACAAATCAGGAGGTATGTGTAACCCAAGCGACCTGAGGTAAGTACGAGTTGCAGGATCGCAGCTAGTTATGTAATAACGTCGACCCAAGATTTTGATGACATCACCAACCTGCACAAAGAAAGGATGAAATATACACATTTATTTAACAATATTTATGGATTATTATTTCTGACTCATGAAATAACATAATTCTTATCAGTTAATGTTTACAAACAGATTCTTTGTATTCCTTTTCAATTCTAGAAGGGAACGAGACGGATAAAAAAAAAAAAACAGAATGATCAGTCCTTGCGGGTAATGGAGAGGCTGAGATGAGTTATAAAGGAGAGATTCCACTCCTACTGATCTATGAAAGGATATGTAGGATATTAGGTGGCTTTACAATATATTATTTGGATTTCCCCTTCTGTTTAATTAACAAAGAATTGAGTATTTGCAGAAATAAACGTCAAAGAGCATAAAGTAGGAGGGAACCATACAAAAAATTACCTTGCCAATAAGTAAAAGAGGTAAGAAGGCCACCAAATACTTAGATTTTTCTCGTCAAGATTAAAATAATTCATTAGCTCCTTTCCTTGGTGTTTGAAAAGGATAAGAATTACTAATAACTTTCTCAAGAAAAAATGTAGATCATTAGATACAGAAAATGGTGACTTTGTGTATCAGATGTGACTGTTAAAACCTTTATTCTGACAATCTCTTAAAGTCATTCACATCCTGGTTTCCTGCACCCACATCAGTGTCTGCAAGATGCTTGATTAGATACTTATAAGCTTTGTCAATTGCCACAATTTGTTCCAAGCACCAGTAAAGTTTGTTGCTTACTTAAAGAGCAGCAAAACTAGCATTGATTGATGGATGTTGAAAATTATTTACTGCTTTCGTCATTAAGACCACCAACATGGTTTTTTATAAGGTTTTCAGATCTGATGATGTCCCAGCAGAGGGGAGGAACAGAATGTTATCGTATACAAATTCATTTTTTCAATTTAGTACAGTGAATCATACAAGCAAATCTACAGTATGTTTATTAGGCTATTACACCTCTTTAGACCTTTCTACAATACCAAAGAAACCAAGGTGCAATCTGGCGTAGAAAACATTATACCTTGTACCGAAACTTTAGGCTACTGTACACAGTAAACTCAAATTTTGTAACTCTTTCGCTTCAAAAGACGTGAGTTGATGTTTGCACAATCTCCACTTGCATGTCGTCTTTTGTTCAAAAGTGTAAGATACCAAATTGTTGTAGCCTACATCAGTGGTAGGCAATGGGGAAAGCAACCATCAATTCAGACAAAAAGGAGCAAAAACATGAAATTAAAGTCAATAATAAAGATAAAAAAGCTAAGTCTTATTAAATGAAATCACTGCATCATCGTATGCCGTTCCGTACATGAATTGAAAGTGAGATAAGCAAGACATGTAAAAACAGTACACCTGTTCACTTTTGAGCCAAAAATCGACTCAGTCCGTGAAGGATGTATCTCTGGTGAATGGCAGGTAGCCACCTTCCCTTCTTAGTCGTCAGTAGCAGTTGAGATAAGTTTCTTTTCGAGTTAGTAAAAGGATAATAGCTAACATAACTGAATGTTGTATTCATGATGCTATATAATATCATCATAGTGCGATGCATGCTCAATGGCTCCATCGTGAATGCTGCCCAAGAATGAACAATACCATACGACAAAGAAAAAGACACATTACTTTCCTAGAAGAAAAGTTCAGTGTGTAATGTTAAGGGGCTTAGTTGGTTCTTGGAACCAGATGACATAGTGTGAATTTGACCATAGTATTAAAAAAAAAAAAAAGCAAAAAAAAGAATATCACTTGCTTGAAATGCTATGAAAATAGAAGCGATAGGATTTCAAGTTGTTCATATGGTACATAATACTGATACTACCAATGTTAAAGTATGACAAAATTTGGGCGTAATAATGATAAATGTTCTTTTACAAATCCTGCTGTTTCTGATTGGGATATCCATGTGTTTGCAGACGTTCCATATCTAATTAAGCTGGTTAGGAATCATTTCAATTTA